>NC_053403.1:19757947-20062447 GCF_016859285.1 Xiphias gladius | reverse complement strand
AAGCCTTTTTCCATGGTAGTTTGCCTAATCTATAGTATTGCAATCATGCAATATTAATAAAATAGTAATGCTGTAGTTTCCACAGCAGCCTGGCCACTCTTTTTTACTGTCAATAAGATTATTTGACCAGTCACTAGACTTTTACTTTTCTATTGTATTTGCATCATATCTGAAATGTGTGTTGTCTGCAGTACAAAATAACTATTTTTTTCCTTCCTTTTAGAGGTCCAGCTGTCAAAGATAACCCACCTCTCTCTGATAATAAATAATGGTTCTGCTGCTGATATGCCTGTTGAGCAGCAGCCAGAGGAGTAACTGCGTTCTGATTTCTTTGTCAGACACCTCAAATCAAAGTTTACCAACTGAAAATGGTTCAGTTACATTAAACAGGTTCAAGTTCGGGTTTTTTTTTTGTCGTTTGTACTGAGTGCTCAGTGGAAATGTTGATTTATTGAGTTGACCCAGAAGGTCCTCTTTCTCCTTTGACTTAAGGGTTAATTACATTGTGTCTATTCAAAAACAACCATCTGTTAAAAGTACCTCTATACAGCAATAGTTGTCAACACCTTTGGACTTTGTCAATATCCAAGTGCTTACCCAGTGTTACTTGGAGCGCTGTTGTATTACAGATGAACTGTTTTGATAAACTGCTACGAAATTCTTTGGAAACAAATTTTGAGTGTTGAATCTTAACTTGGAGTTAAGACTGATTTGAAAGGTTGCAATGTGAAATGCTACAGTTAAAGATGCAACAAAGTTTTTTGTCATGTGGATACATGCATGTGTTCAAGACATATTTATGTTGGTAAAATAAATATCATTACAGATATATTGAGATGAGTCATGGTTTTTCCTCCTCCTTGTTTGAAATAGATTAGATCATGTGTGTAAAGTTACATTTTGGTGTTCACCCACCCCCACCACCTCCATTCTCTGGCCCCAGTTTGGTATGACGTAACCTCGTCTACCAAGAGCTATTTTATTTAGCTGGTATTTTCTAAATGTGATAACATAAATTTTCACAATTCTAAAACAAATTATGATTGTATTTAATGAAAGTAACAGTAAAGATTTCACCTACAGTGAAAAGAAGTGTTGAGCTGCTTGTATGCAACATTCAAGACTCATGAAACAAATACTGCTACACTGAGTGTTTTACCTGTAAAGAAAAACAAATCTTTCCTGCTGATGAGGTAGAGATTGTCTTTCCTCTCCATTACTACTTCAAAATGTTATCCTTAGTCCATTTTAAAATTAAATGTGGGCCAGGCTTGACATTTTGGGACTGTTCCACCGACTTCCACACAAGGCGAGATGGTTCAGCTGATGGCCACTCCCAGGATTGTCTGGAGTATATGAGGCACAGTGGCAGTTCAGATGGCAGACTGAAACACAGTAACATTAGTTCCTGGAATGAGGTTATCATCCTGCCCATCAATCAGAATGTCCCACTGATTAAAGTTCTTCTCCAGACCTGTAATGTCAAAGATGATTTTTAGCATAATTCAGAATTTCAGAAAAACAATTAAAAAAGGTGCATTTCTCCTAACAAATCATACAAACTTAACCTGACAATAGAAATAATTGGCAAGGATTGTGAGGTGGTCATTTTTCTTACCAAGATGGCATTGCAGAAAGGCTAGTGTTGCTTTGTTGGAGAGGTCTATGGCGATCTCTGGGTCGAGTTGTCCCTTCAACTTCATCAGTTTACCAATCCAGTTGCTCGTCAGAAAGGTGAAGTCTGGGAAACTCTGGTGGACTGTACCTCTGAAGGAATGCAGTTGAAGGAAAACATCACCATGAAATCAGAACAAACAACAGATTTTTATCAAATCAACAAGACTCACGGTTCAGTCTGCAAGCGACTTCAATTCTGTCCGTTATACCTGATAGTGATCATTTTTCTCTGTATAATGGCTGAGTCCAGCTTCCTGATGCGACTGATGTTCCCCGCCCACTGAAACTTCTCTGAGTTGATGAAGAAGATCGGCTGCTTCACTTGAGGAAAGGTCTTGTCATCTAAAGGAAACATCCAGGCATCCAGCGCTATGCCACACCTGATTTCAGAGAGTTTAGTTTCCAGAGAGGGTTATTACAAAATCCAAAGAGGATACACACTACTTCAATATCCAAATCTAGGATTAGGTATTGTTTCAATTGTTTTGATACTAGTGTAATATGATGCAAGATTTTGTATTGCACCAATTATATATATTTTTTTGACACCTTCTACAAAATTCAGTTTTTCCATTTAATATAAATAGCCAATCTTCTAAAACATTAAATGCAGTTTAAACACAAGCAGCTATGCAACTTTCTAAAACTGGCAAAATTATGATTTAAATTTTTACCATTCAACTTAAATGTTTTCTTTTGTGCTAATTAACAGATTGCAACTCTTCATTGTAAATTTATGATTAAAAAACATTGTTCTATGTTTTATCATATGATTGTTCTATGTTGCATCATTCTATGTTGTATCATATCCCTGCTTTTCCAAAATAAGAAGACATGATGATGGAAGAGACCGGGATGTACTTTGTAAATCCACATACTTGAATTTAACCTCTTTGCACAGAGCTTCAATCACTGTTGCTCCCCCGAAGGAATGCCCCATTGCTGCTATCCTACACAGATCCATGGAGTTCTGTTAGCCAAGAGAGGAAAGGAGCAAGTGATTAGCACAATATAAATGTTTACTGTGAACTGTTACTTTTTCAGCTTCAGGTTCAGCCATCAGATCAGAGTTGAAAGGATAAGTCTGGTGATATTCTATATTTTCTTGTCAACAAATCCTGTGGAAAGATAAAAAACTTACAATTCGTTCTGTTAATAAGTATTGTGTCTATCCAAAACCTGATACTGTAATTTCATACGGCCCCTGCGAGAGGACCAATGTGGCATCCCGACCTTGACTATTTTGATATGTATATGCCATAATAACAAATCCCTTTCAATGAGAACTGTTCAAAGTGGTGACCGTTTTGTATTTATTAAAGCTTTTCTACAGGGATCGCTTTTCATTGAAAAAGAAGTTGATAAGCAAACTTTAAGGGTGGCCAATGCTACTTAAGGCTATATATATGAAAATAGAGCCCAAGATGTAGTATGCGCTTAAAGTACCTAAAAAGTTACTTAATTGCATTTTAAAAAATGTACGTACAAATATTTCCACCCTTGCTTTTAAGTTGTACAGTCTTTATCTTCCTGATATTGGGTTACTGTAATGGAAACGGACTATTGTAGCATTTTTCCATTCAAATTTCTTATTAATGGCAAGGTTTCTTAAGCCATGATTTTGTCATATTTGTAATTTTACCCAAATTTGTGTTTGGTGTTATAGACCTGAAAAGATTAGATTATCATGGATGAGATTGATTTGTTGGAAGCGGTTAGGGTTTTCCCTGTTTTTCTTATGTCTTTTTCAGTTTCTTTTGTCTCAGTGAATTTATTGGAGACTTGGCAAAGGGCTGTAATATATAAATGAATAAAAACCTCAACAAAGTGAATCTTAAATACTATAATCAAGAACATGTGAATAACACTGTACACCAAATTTTCAAATATTTCTGCCAATTCTGTTTGCTCCAAGCAATATAATTTTTATCCTTCCGTTTTTCTTAGACATTTGCTGCAGTCTTGTGGCGTCCGCTGACATGTTCCTGCTTGTCATGTCACTATTTCTGTTAATAAAATGGAATCTTCTACACTTCCATGGTTTTGTCTGTTACTAAATACTGTATCATGCTGCCCTGTTGATACTCATGACCTCTCTAAGACTAGACCTAAAACCTCTAAGTTCATGAAAAGGTTACCTCCAGCGTTGCCCAGTCAAACTGTGTTTGCAAAACATTTTGCACATGTATCCCTGAGTTGATTTCAGTGAGTTTATCCAGAGTCAAAATGCATTCATCTGCTCTCTGTTTCACCTGAGTGACAAGAAAGATTCACACAAGTTTGGAGAAAAGGAAAAAACACACACAGAATGGTACCACATTCTTACTTAAAATCCAATCTTTGAAATTCAACATAATGAAGATATTTCAAAACAGTAAAGACAGCATCATAGATGCCAAGATAAAAGTGGAAAGAAATTGAAATGTGAGACAGATCAGATAAAAGATTAGAAAATAGCCTGCACAAACAAGGATGTGGTTTGATTTGAACATAAGTGACATGCTGTGTATTGCTTACTGAGTGTAAAGTTCAGATGTTGTGCAATCCAGCTGCTGTCATTTCTAAACCCACACTGCATGAAAGAGGAATCATTTCTCCACCTCCACTTTTATAGTGACTCTAGTATGTCACTGGATTTACTTCCCGAAGTAGATCACTTTTTTTGATAAGTAAACACTTCTTACCTGTTTATTTCTGAGGGGGAATTCACTCTCACCATGCTGCAGAGTTCTGTAGTACATCCACTCCTTTACCAAGTTGTCTTTGGCTGAGGCAGATGTTTTAGGCACATTCTTATTTGTCTTCTCTCTAAAATAAAATGTAGCTGAGGCTGACTGGTCTCTGCATTAAAATGATAAAGACAATGCATCAAAATTATAATGACTGAAAGGCAAAGAACCAAACAAAAAAGGCAAAAATAATGGAATTTTTTTAATTTGACATCGGGTGAGCTGGCCTTTTTATATTATTATTTACATCTGTTTGGAAGTTTCCCCTTACACGAAATTTAGTTCAAAGTTAAAATAAAGATGTGAGATGAAAAGAACTGCAACAATAAGTTAATAAATCAATTAGTTGATTGAAAGAAAATCAATCAGCAACTAATATATGATTATCGACTCATAGTCTCATGTCATTTTTCCCAAATGCCAAACATTCTCTGGTTCCAGCTTCTCAAATGCAAGATTTTTCCTTTTGTCTTTATTATATATGATAATAAATATCTTAAATCTTAAGGTTTTTGACTGTTAGTCAATCAAAACAAGCATACCGAAAACATCACATACATCACCATCATCCAATTACTTGTGAGGCTCTGAAAATGGGGGGACTATGTATAAAAAATGGCTGTAATTCCTAAATGGTTAATGCGATATTTTGTTAGACCCACAAACAAGCAGCAACTGAAGACAGCTACAGTAAAGGCCTGGCAAAGCATCTCAAGGGATGAAACTCAGCATTTACTGATGTTCATGGGTCCCAGACTTCAGGCAGCCATTGACTGCAAAGAATTTTCCAAGTTTTAAAAAAATCCTTATATTTATAATTATGTTAGTTTGTCCAATTACTTTTGAGCCTCTGAAAACGGAGGGACTATGTATACAAATGGCTGTAATTCCTAAACAGTTACCCCCCCTCCAAACGCTGAAAGTCTACACTTCAATCACATCTTGATGGCTACGTTTCAAATCCATTGGGGTGGTGTACAGAGGCAAAAATTACAAAAAATATGTCACTGTCCAAATACTTATGGAACCGAATATATTTACTATAAGAAGCTTCCTTTGATATTTACTGAAATAAGTCCTGACATCAACATGAAGATAACACATCAGCTAGGTGTATTTAATTAATTCTTGTACAATTACCTGTGTTCCACGGAGGCCACAATAAAACCCTGAGAGGCCAGTTCTGCACATATAGCTGAATACAAAGTCCTGAGAAACACCAAGGACATGCCAATTACACCATTCATAGAAGGTGACAGGTGAGCAGAACTTCCAATTCATGTTGAGTAAATACTGTAGCAGTATAAGAAATGCATTGTGTGTACCTAAAGGCTCCGAGGCCATGGGAGAAGATAACTACAGGACATTTTTCATTGGATTTGAATGGAGCATCCAAGTGGGCTGGGATCTTAAAGGATCCTGGAATAAACAAAAGATAATTAAAAAAACGTGCTGTCTAAAGCACAACACCAGTGTTTTTTGTACACTGCAGAATTGAAAATAGCTTTTTAAATATAGTGGGCATCATTTCTGCCTTCATTGTTGTCAAAGTTGCATTTTTGTTGCTTGGCAATGCAGATAAAAGGGCAAAATGATTTACAAAGTCTTCCCAGGATTACTGTGCAACAATAACACAACTTTGACAAAAATAAAAATTACATGATGAAATCAAGTTTCTAACCTTTTTTTCACACTGTACAGAAATGAAGGGAAACCATCCAAAAATCTACAATGCTGAGGTATAATTGGAAACATTCAGAGCAGAACTATAAGGTATATTAAATTTGTTGTAAAGGAACAAAAATATGCAAAAACACTAGTAAGGTCCTGGAAAGACCAGTTTAAACAGCATACATTTGTATGAAACACATTTGAAATGTTCTACATTTTAGAAATTGAAGTTAAATTACCAAAGAGGTAGTTGAAAATCCTCTCACTGAGAGTCCTGTTGATTTTCATGAAGTCTGCCAGACCGTTAAAATACTCCCTGCATGGAACCCAGTCTGGTGTTTCTGCTTTTTCAGTCTCTTGACAAGGATAGTAGAGCCGGAAGAAACTGCCCTGTTGGCAAGACAGAAATGGAAGTTCACACAAATAAGCAACTATTGTTTACTGAGATGTGACTAGCATCCCAAATATCTTGTTCACAAAATGTGTATAAATGCATTTTTGGTGTACAGATACTGTGTCTTTGTCATGCTGAACTTTGTCATTCTGGCCATGTCGTTGTTGAACTGCTGCAAGATGACCAATGAATTCCATAATGGAATTGATTATCAATGTCTCATTCTAGATTAAATCATAGTTCTTATGCTATTCTTCACAATTGCTAAATGCAGATGTAAGTAAAACATGACATAACATTGCTCAGTCCATTAAATGTGTCCAGCTTTTACAGGTCATGATCTCCAAGTAATCACATCTCGTTTCTGATTCATCCCTTCTTTTTCTTATTTGTCATATTATTTATGAAGAATTGAAAGAAGATAGCAGAACAGATAACTGGTTCAACATCTACCTGTGCAGTTTGGTCCATCATGAAGTCAGTGCATCCCACAGCATTGGGGCCCTTGGCTGGAGGGATCCTAAGGTGATTATTGCAGGTGTTCCCCATGGTGAAGACGCTCTACCTCCTTTGGTCTGTCGAATATAGAAATACGTTATTTGATAAAATCCTCTACAGAAAGCAATTACGATGACCTTAAAATAATGACAGTCACGACAGATATAACATGACTTGACAAAAAAAATGCACAGCGAAACTGAGGACACTGATCGCTGATTTCAGGAAGTGAATTTTGTCAGCAGATTATGGATACAGTTCCAATTTGAACACTTTCATTGAACAGTATAAAAATTCTCAGTGCTCTTTTTCCTATACATTATTAATAATATTCTATTTTTTCTTTGTTAATGTGTGACAAATGAGACGTATGTATGCTGTTATCTTCAGTTTTTCCCGAAGATACTGACAATGTTTTTGACTGCTTATTTTACTGCTTTGATTGTTAGCTCCATGTTTGAGTAAGAACAGCACAGAACAGCACAGCACAGCACAACACAACATCGGTTTTATGGACGGGAAAAAAACGACTCAGCTGTAATTAATGGTCATCAGCTCTAACTAACTTCTTCTAACTTGACGAGGTTCACATCTTCATTTAACAAGCACACGCAACCTTACAGCTGTTTTCTACTAACTATAGATGTTGAGGAAATTATTGTATTAGCGCTTTCAAGACAAATGTGGCGTTTCAAGCCCTACCTGTCCTTTCCTACACGTAAGTCCTCTTGCCTAATAAATGTACAAATCCCCCATGAGAAAACATAGATCTCAGTAGTTTCAAAAGCGAGCTATCTCAGTATCTTCAGCATAGCTATTAGTCACAAAAAGACTATTATAACTTTTTAACAAAAAACGAGGCCTACTGGCGATACAGAAGTACGTTGGCTGCCAGTGTTACCACACTAGTTTCGCAACATTACCACGTAATTAATTTGACTTTCTCGAGATAAATGTACCGGCATGAGTCATTTGGGAGCGGTTCGAGAGCTAGTTAACAGTTGTGTTAGCTAGCCACTACTAGCATAGGAGGGGACTAAACCAGAATTGCGGGTGGAAAGAGTTTGGTTCATGCATAGTTCTGTAGCAGTCGCCTCGCCTATTTTGCTGCCTAAAAACGTCTCCCAACTTAAACTTAACACAGGGCCATATAACATATATACCATGTAGGTTAATGATAGGCCACCAAACTCATAATATCGTCATAATTACTGTATAAGAATCTCTACATCAGGCCTCCAAAGTCCCTCGTAAAACTGGTTGAATTGATCTATATACAGCTCTGGTTAGAGCCAACGAATCTGATAGACAGCCCTGTATTCTATGGGCAAGTGCATTTGTTGACAGCAATTATGAATCGACGCTTTAATCGATATTTTGTTTACCTTTTTTTGAGGCAAATGCGCTTTTCAGGGCAGTTACTTATAAGCAAATACGTGCTGTTTTGGTCAGTATTTAGCGCGTTTGACCTGCCTATATGTTTGATGTGAGTAAAGTTACACTCCACTTCTGCAGGGGGCAGTAGACAACGAACGTCGTAAAAACAAAGCGACTGGAGAAAAGAGAAGAAGAACTGGAAAGATGCGGTGTTAGAAAAGACGACCAACTGAAACTATTTTACCAGCCGTTATTTGTCTAAAAATGAAATTGGTGAGTAAAGAAATCAAGAGTAAAGAACGCAATTAATGTTTAAGTAGCCAAACCAACCTTAGCTGTCAATAAAAGCCTGTTAGCAAATCGTTCAAGGCACCTATTCTAGCTAACTCTGTTAGCTTGGCAGCTACTGGCCCCTGTCTCATCCATTCGGACTAGCAAGGCAGATAACAGCAATGCTATGTAATTGTTTCAGCTATGCATGCAGTCCCCAGCGAAAGAAAGAAGGAGTCAATCGGCTAATCTTGTATAAATTAAGTGAGCAATTCTCTTCCCATAATGAGACTACAGGTATACACACAGACTGGCAGCATATCTCCCCTGTACTGACTATGATGTCGTGTTTATCCTGCTTCTACTAGATCTGTATTGTATTGGTGGCACAGTCATGATTTTTCTTCCACGTGTGTTTCTGATGGTGTTTCCCGTCTTAAAGTACTGTCTGTCTGGTCATCCTACATTGCCTTGCAATGTCCTCAAATTCAAATCCACCACCATCATGCTGGACTGTGGACTGGACACCACCTCTGTCCTCAACTTCTTGCCCCTTCCTCTAGTGCACAGGTGAATCACTGGCATCAGCGGTAGTGTTTATTTATTCAGTCACTAATGGGTGACAGACTTGCCATTGTTCTGAATCATTCTGAATATTTATGTTTTTTTGTCCTTTTAAGCCCAAGACTCTCCAAGCTACCTGGCTGGGTCTCTAAGGATGGAATAGTAAACTTGGAGAAGGTATAAGAGGCAGTTCTTGGTGTATCTGATTCACTGAGAATTGAACTTGTATATGTGGGATCACTTGAAGTACTATCTGTTTCTTTATATGTCTGTGTAAATGTATTAAGATTTGTTTATGATGATAGCCTACGAAAGTAAACAAACTATTTCTTTCCATCTTTCCAGGAGCTGAAGGAATGTGCGGGACGGGTGTTTGTGGACTCACAGCCTGAGTTCTGTCTCCCTGAGGTAGGAAAACCATCCACCACACTTACTGTATATTTAACTAAAATGTGTTTCTTTTGTGTAGTTTAAAAGATAATTCAGGTTTATTTCAATTTGGCGAAAATCCCATAAATGTGAATATTGTGGGTCTATGAGTTGTGCTAACTAACTCGCCAACTCCACTGTTGAGATTCGGGGAAAAAAGGACTCGCCCAAAACATTGTATATTGGGGTAACCAGCACGAGTGTCTAGCAGCTTTCCAAATAAATGTTTCAAAAATTTGTCTCCGACTCTGACGCAAAATAAACACAGAATGTAGCCGCTAGGAACAGCAACTATGGCTAACTTATAGGAATCTACATCTGGGGCTGCTTGCTTGCAAACCTAAGAACCCTGCATATTCATACGCACATGCCAGTTTGTTTATTTATGTGAGGCTGACTTTCACTGCTGTTATACTTTCTTCTGAGGAAACTCAAAAAGCTAAATGCAATGGCAATTTATGCCATGGATTATTATGAGGATCAGTCATTTCCCTGCGGTGGTTGACTGTATTTATCTGAACCAGAGTAAACAGACGAGGATCTAAAACAAACAGGGAGAAAGGCAACAGGACCATCGTGAACGCAAAGTACCTTGAAAACCGACCGAGGAGAGAGTCTTTTGCTGCAGAATCCAGACTTGAAATAAATAGTTATCTCCACGGATTATAGTAATTCCTGCAGTATAACTACAAAGAATGATTTTGTAGCGCTTATCAACATTGTCCTCCTGGCATCTTCTATTTCACCTCCCCAAAACTGAATACAGACAAAAGCTGACTGGACAAATGCTTGGCTCTCTAGATGGTCAGAAAAATTGATTACAACATGTAAAATGGTGGACGAGGGATTACAATGCTATACTGGACAAAATTTTCAGCATTTGGCTAGTGGCCTGTTTTGATGTTCACAAAAAGCTATGATCAATAACAATATTCTCTATGATAATAATGACTATGATAAAGAAAGTATAATTGCTATAGTTATTTTTCACTTCCAAAAGCTGCAGTTGAAATGTGAATAATAATAAATGCTATACTTGATATAGTAATACGTATTTAGTTTAAATTAATTAACTTTACCATTTATATCAACCACAGAGAGAACTGCTGGATCTATCTACCATTGATGTCATCCTTATCTCCAACTACCACTGTATGATGGCCTTGCCCTACATCACTGAACACACAGGCTTTACAGGGACAGTGTATGCCACAGAACCCACCCTGCAGATTGGCAGGTAAGGACACTTATCCAGAGGTCTAAACCACTGTGTTTTGGTTTTGTTTGGTTTTGAGTTTGAAGAATATTGTATGTAAGCTCGAGAACTTCTGTTAATGTCATATCTTAAACCAAAAGACAGCAGCTGGTTTTTTTTTTTTTAGATATTTAAGATATCCTGCTGCTTGCTGTTCTTTGTTCAGACTACTGATGGAAGAGTTAGTGAACTTCATGGAGAGAGTTCCCAAAGCCCAGTGTGCCACCTGCTGGAAAAATAAGGAAATACAAAGGTAGGTATTCTGTCACATTCAAATTAAGAACTTACAAAAAGAACTTACAAAAAGAAGAGCAAGTACAAATTTTCTTTGGGTGGTTTGTAAAATATATTTCATTTTAGAATCTAAAATTTGACATAATAACAAAATCATCTGCTAGCTTTTTACTGGTTACTTTTCTGTGTTCTTACTATCTAACTTGTCTTGCTTTGGTTTTAATTTGTTCATTTTTATAATGCTGTTTCATTTCACATTTCACTGACAAAATTATGGTGTTGTCTTAGGCTGCTCCCAGGCCCACTGAAGGATGCGGTGGATGTGTGGACGTGGAAGCGATCCTACAGTATGCAGGTGGTGAACTCTGCCCTCAGCAAAGTGCAACTTGTGGGTTATTCACAGAAAGTGGTAAGAACTTCTTTTGTCCTAATAAATTTGTGTGTGATTTTGTTCCCTAGATGTTTCTGTTGAATTTTAAATCCTAAAATTACAGTTACAATCCACAGTTTATGTTAATATCGAAGAATGCTACAAAATGGCACATTTATATGGATGTATTTTTTGCAAATGTAGTTTGTTAACATAGAAAATGCAAATACCAAATAGTAGCCTGGATAATAAAGTCTCAGTTAAAATGTAAATTTACTAAGTGTGCTTTTTATTTCTAAGTAATACTGAAAACTTTCTAAAACTTAAAAATCAAAGGGAAAAGAGTGTGGTTTTCATTTTCATTTGCATATTACAAAGAGTGTTTATGTTTTCCTCATTCAAGACATTTTACACTGACAGCGCAGGATTATGCTTGTTTATA
The DNA here is from genome assembly GCF_016859285.1 of Xiphias gladius. Lineage (NCBI taxonomy): Eukaryota > Metazoa > Chordata > Actinopteri > Istiophoriformes > Xiphiidae > Xiphias > Xiphias gladius. Next base: position 20,050,537 of record NC_053403.1, on the reverse strand, counting down.
TTACCAAAATGGCTAGATCTGTCAACGTTCTGTTTTTCTATATTTTTGTGTTCTCATAGTGATAAGTTGTCTTTCTCCAGGAGCTGTTTGGGGCTGTACAGATCTCCCCTTTAAGTTCTGGCTACTCATTAGGCAGCTCTAACTGGATTATTCAGTCTCATCATGAGAAAGTTTCCTATGTGTCAGGTTCATCCCTCCTCACTACACATCCACAGGTAGGTCAATGGGCCTAATGGTAGATGAAATTACAAATGGGGTTTATGGAAGACCTGTAATGAAAAACAAAGTTATACTAATGTTTCACCCGTCTTTAGGTGACAATAGAGTCAAATGGATGCAATCAGATGTTTCATATATGTAAATTGCATTTAAATAATCATGCCAGATCTTTAATTGATCTCCAGTGGAAAGATTGGAAAGATAATCAAACCGTCCTCATGTGTTTCAGTTTTTAATCATCAGTTTTTGTCAGTAATTATTTTATGAACTCCCTCTCTGCTCATATTCAGTATTTTGAGATAATTTTTGATATATTTACTGGATTGTTGTCAGTAATTTAGATATTTTTAGATAATTTAGATAGTATTTGGCTGTCTGAAATCACTCACTCATTCACTTCATTTTGGGGTCGCAATATAGAAAATAAATTTCAAACTGAATAAATTGGAAATTTCCAATTCTTGGCTCTAGTCAGGTTTGGTAGGTAATCTCTGGGAGTGTTTTTTCAGAGAAAGCTGAGAGGGCCTGAGATGACATGTGTCTTGAACTATGATAATCTTATTGGATAGTTTAGTTTACAAAGCTACTCTTTCACAGGTGTGGTCATAATTTAAAGTGTCTCCTCTTCTCTTCTCCCAGCCGATGGACCAAAGCTCCCTGAAAAACAGTGATGTTCTTATTCTGACAGGCCTCACCCAGATGCCCACTGCCAACCCAGATGGCATGCTGGGAGAATTCTGCAGTAACTTAGGTAGGTTCAAATGTACTGGATTGATTAAGTCAGTTCACTAAGAGGATACATTTCATATTGTTAAATCTCTGTTGTAATAGAACTTTGAAATGTCTAATATTTTTGATGCAGGCAAGTGTAAATAAATGATAAATACTTTATAGTCAAAGTATCCTAGACCCCTTAAACATTATTTAATTAATGGGGTAAAGGCAAGTTGTGTAGTCATAGTTTAATGTTAAAATTTATGATTTGCCTTCACCTGTAGCCATGACCATTCGTGCGGGAGGCAATGTGCTGGTGCCATGTTACTCCTCAGGAGTGATATACGACCTGCTGGAGTGTCTCTATCAGTTCATTGAGAGCGCCAGCCTGGGGACCACACCTTTCTACTTCATATCACCCGTCGCCAATAGCTCGCTGGAGTTCTCTCAGATCTTTGCTGAGTGGTGAGCAGTTGTTTATCAAAATGTACTTATTCTAAAAATCTGCCAAATATTATGATGATGGATACAAATTCAAAACTCAGTTACAGATAAACAGTATGTCTGTGTTGGTTTTCCCTTCTCTAGCAAAACTTATGTGAAATCATTCTCTGAAATATAACTTAGTAAATACAGCTTGGGTACAGCATCATTCAGAATAGGAATTTACTCCGTTTATAATATTTCACATCATTTGCTTTCCCCAGTATGCACAATACTTTCCTGTAGATGTCTTAATTGTACTGTACTTTTTGGGGAAGCAAACCATCAGTGCCTGTGAGTCAATGATTTTCTAACTAGAATTCCTAGTGCTTCTGTTGAGACTGTTGCTCTAGAGGACTTGATTTTTGCCAGTGATTTTAATCAAAACAACGCCGGAAAAGCCAGTATTGCTGGTGAAGTCAAAGAACTACTTATGTTCACTGCAGCAATACTGATTCCGTTATTCATTGTGTGCATTGCATAATGTACATTGCAGCATATTGTTGTTTCTGTGAAGCCGATGAATTTTCACATGATCTTAATGTTATATTTAAATACAGACAAAAACCTTTTCACATAGATGCTGGTTAGACTTATTTTGCTTTTCTGAAGCTGTTGTGGATTAGGATCACGTGTTAGAGTATTTGATCTCAACCACCTGTGGATTTCTCCACAGGATCATTCTTGGATGAATTGATTATGGTTATTATTATTATTATTATTTTTTTTTTTTTTCATTTCAGGCTTTGTCACAACAAGCAAACAAAGGTTTATCTTCCAGAGCCTCCGTTCCCTCATGCAGAGGTGAGTCCTGCTGCTGTCTCTAATCAGTGAAGACCAGTGCTGCATTTCAGAGAAATTGGATTTTTGGAAATCCTGATTTTCTGCTAGTAAATGAACAGTAACATTACCCTGCAGGTCACAGTAAAAGCTTGGAGAAGGTTTCTCAGATCATATGCAGTTATCTGACATCAGAACAACATTACAATGTTAACTATAAACGCAATACACAGAGATGCAAAATCTTCTTTCAATTTCAAAATCTATTGCAATACTAATGTGGATTGTAAATTGTTTAACACATATTTTCAGATAGTACATTTTCATTTAAATTTTATGTTAATCAGTCTTTACTTGGAGATAGTATTCTACATTAGCAAAACTCTTTGAACCAGTCAAATACTGTGTTAAAACAGGACATCGGTATGAGAATAGTAATTTAATTTTTTTTTAAAGTGGCTCGTTGTTACAGACATTTAAGTAATTTTTTTCCAGTGTCTTTAAACAAACTATCCATCTTGTAATTCGTGTTTTGTTGATGTTTCAGCTGATCCAAACCAACAAGCTGAAGCACTACCCCAGTATTCACGGAGACTTCAGCAGTGAATTCCGTCAGCCATGTGTGATTTTCACAGGTCATCCCTCTCTGCGCTTCGGGGACGTGGTTCACTTCATGGAGCTGTGGGGCAAATCCAGCCTCAACACCATCATCTTTACTGGTAGCTACAGCTGTCTTACAAACACTGCTGTGTCATAAACTAGACTTGAATGAGTAGATGTCATCTTGTAATTATAAAGCAACATGTTGCTGCTAAAAGCCTCTGTGACTTTTTTTTTTCTTGTCACCAGAGCCTGACTTCTCCTACCTTGATGCCCTGGCTCCCTACCAGCCGCTTGCTATGAAGTGTGTTTACTGTCCCATTGACACACGGCTCAACTTCCACCAAGTATCAAAGCTGCTAAAGGAAGTCCAGGTATACTGTTAACACCAAGCTGTCATGTTACCATCCCATTCACAAATATGGTAAATGTACTGTTAGCACTTTTTCTCTACCGATCACAGGGGGTTGTAAGAGAAATAAGCAGAAGTAAGTACTAAACGGATTGCACTGACATGAATTGATATTATAATGGAATTTATAGAGGGATTCTCCTTTGAAAGATGAGTTTGAGAATTGGCAAATAGATTAAAATGACTGGAAAAACACCATGATTGTCTAGCTCAGAAATGGCTGCCCTCATGGGTTGTTTTTACATACAACACTGGTAAGAGGAGAGTTGTGCAACAAGCAAATAATGACTGAGTCAGAAACAATCCTGTGGGTGAAACAGAAAAATGGAAAACAATTTACAAGCTAACAAGCGATTCAAAAACAAAACAACAGAACAGTATTAGATCAGCAGAGCAGAGCAGGAGAATACTCAACAGTACTGATGTGCTGCAGTAGCAAATGGACAGATCCAATTAATGTGTGAGTCCAAGTGAATGTCATATCACCTTTTATAGTATCATTCTTGTATTGAGTACTTACAAAAACTTTCATTACTCAGTGTAATTCATTTTCTTTTATTTTCTGCAAACAGTCTGAACATTAAGAAATCCTCCAGACTATAAGTTTAAAGGCTCAAACAACTTAATTATTATCCGTATAGAAAATCATCAACATTCAAAATTTAACCAGTATGATAAATTCATGAACAAATCAATTAATGAAATTAATTGATAAAAATAAAATCCATCCAGTGATACTAGAGACTAGAGTTCTCAAGTATGAAGAACAGGATTAGAGGATGACCTCATAGCAAACACTGCATATAATCAACAACAGTTCTATGTGCACTTATGTTGTGGAGACCCTCATCAATTGTATACACTTCACACACAATCTAACGGCATTTAGTTGTTAGAATTAGTTGTATAAAAATCATTAAGTGTGGAAACAGTGGACACATTCTAGAACATAATGCAAAAACAATTCCTGGTGCATGCTGGGAGGCTTTCCTACACACCTACCCCATATAACTGAGCTGATCATGGTTTCAACAGTCTAAAGAGGGTGAAACAAATTTGAGCATGGAAGTAAAGCTCCAAAGCTAGTGAGTAAACCTGTTAAGCTTTTGTTACAGACAAAAAAAAAGCTACTTTAGTCTGTCAATCTTTTTAAGACCCTTTCAGTATAGGTAACAGGAGTTGATCACTGTCCACCTTCTTTCCCTCCTGCAGCCCCTCCATGTGGTGTGTCCAGAGCAGTACACCCAGCCTCCACTCACCCAGTCCCACCGCTCTGATCTGATGCTGGAGCTTCAGCCTCCTCCTGTGCCCTACAGACGCTGCTCTGTACTCAACCTGCCCTTCAGACGCCGCTATGAACGTGTCTACATACTGCCAGAGGTGAGTTAACTCACAGCAGTAACTCGTATGAACTTATTCTTCAACTTGTCACGTTAAATAGGTTTAATGCAGTCAGTCGACAGTGTTGAATAAAAGATAAAATCAGCACCTTCAGAAACAGATGGTGAGTGCATATTTAAATTTGCTAATTTTTGCGGGAAACAATGTCATATGGTGGATACAAAGCTGTCAGAAATAAAGATTTAAATACATTATGGAAATATTCAAACTCCTGTCAGAAAGCAGGTGGGTAATTTTCATGTCTAAAGATCTGATTCTCCTGTTCCTAGCTGGCCAACTCCCTGGTGCCCTCTGAGATTAAACCTGGCATCTCCGTGGCAACTGTGTCTGCACTGCTACACTCCAAGGACAACAAACACACACTACAGGTGAGTCTGTCTGTCTTATGAATTTGCACCTCAAAATATCTATTTAAATGGTTCAAGATGTGTAATCTCTCTGCAGTCAACTGACATTTTTCTTTCATGTTGCACTGCCAGTCGATGCCCAAACCCCCTCCAGTGCCCCCCAGCAAGAAGAGAAAGCGAGTTATGGAGGAGCCAGTGGCGCTGGCCCCCAAACCCCTGCTGAGTGGAGCTGTGCCCCTGGAAGCTTTTTTGGTCACATTACAAAAGGTGTAATCTGTGGACATCAGTGGGAACTAATGTTTTTATAATGTTGATGTTTTTAACAGAAATTACAGTTAATTTGTTTTATTTGCCTTATTGTCAATGGCTGACATGTCCTGTAGCTTTAGTATTCCCATTGGAGCCATTAATATTCTCTCATCTAATATTACAGTCTCCTAATGGCATAACATTGATGGGATTAGTACTTATTTTACAGCAGAGGGATTTTACCACAGCAGATTTGAAGAAAAAAATCTAAGACATTTTTTATTTAATTAAATGTATAAGTATGTTTATGCAATAGCTATAACATCAGATTTTATTATTGCCCACTACTTTTACTTTTCCATCAGCTTTTTCAGTTTGAGTAGAAAATAATATCTATCTTCAATTGGATCTTGCTTGACACAACTATAAAATTTAGACAGGCATTTTAAGTTTAGTTCCATCTCAATTAATTTATTCAAACACCTGTGTTGGCATTCTTTTACACTAAATTACAAGAATAAAACATCATGTATGAAAAGTTAATTGTGTGTTTATCCCCTCATTTGCAGCATGGAATCACAGAGGTGAAAGTGGAGGAGACAGCAGATGGACACATCCTGCACCTACAGGCAGAGGACACATTGATTCAGCTGGAGGAGGATGGGACACACATCGTCTGTGACAACAATGAGCCACTTCGTACCACACTGAGAGATCTTGTGCTCCGTTTCCTGCAGAAACTCTGACCTGAATCCTCTTCATGCCTTCCTTTTGTTTGTTCTTGTTCTTTTCCTGCTTTATTGGACTGTTGACAGCAACAGAAACAACATGAAAGAGGATGGGACAAGGTAAAGAGCTGTGAACTCAACTGTCCCCAACTCAGTCATATTTAACTCTGTAACATTTTCTGATCGTTTTATTGGAAAGTCTAGTTATATTTTGTAAAATTGTATTTTGTATTAAAAGATTTTTCAAAAAATGCTTATCAGCACAGTGAGTCTTTTATCACTGCAATCTCATCACTAATGAAACTGAAATCTTGTAAAACATACAAATGAAAATGCAGAGATCAGTCATGATCTTAGGTTTTCCAAAGGAGGAATTAAGAAGAAAAGCAACAGAAACATGTACTATAAGTTTCTCTGGGTTAGCACTACTAAATGTCATTTGTATTTCCCATAAAACCACTTTAGTATCTAAAATGGTATTTGTAATCTCTGCATTACAAGTTAAATCCAGATCTCAAATTAGGTTGTGATCAAGATCTAATGGTAGTGCTTTTAATTGGTTACAAAATGTTCCTAGCTGTATTTGAATGAAATTTATTCAGTTTGTACTTTTCAAAACTGTTCTAATCCTGTGCACCACTACGGAAAAAGTCATAATTGGGTCTTTTTCAGAGAGGACATTTTGACATGTCATAGCAGGAAAAGCACAGGTGTAAATAATAAAATGAATTATGGTTCATGTCATGACTTACTGAGAAGCTTGAATACATTCGTAATGTTAATAGTAAAACCTGCGCCTTTCCTGCTATGACAGGTCAAAATGTCTGCTGTGAAAGGGGCTATCAAACTGCTTGTGGATGGAGGTTCTAGGGTTGGTAGTTTGGCATATGGTGTGATAACCAATGAGTCCTATGCAAGGTATTTGGAGATTTTAAATTAGAATTATACCTTGGCTTAGTATCTGAAAACAATGGTCTGCATTTTTATACCTCGACCACATGCAGTCAATTAGCTAGGAAATATACATTACTATAGATTAATAGTCATATTTAGAGCTGAAACATTTAGTTGATTGTTCAACCAATTGATAAAAATTTAGTTGGCAACATCACTGAAAATTAATTGTTGAACATTTTTCAAGCAAAAATGCCATTTTCTGATTCCAGCTTTCAGAAATGAAGGTTAGCTTGTCTTATATGATCATTAGTTGATTTTTACCAGCCGCAACAGCGTGGCTAGTTGTTTTCACCTTTTGAATGTGTGTGTGATCATGGTAAAATGTGGTCCTGGAGACACCAATTGTAGGGAGAACTACCACAGAGGCGATTTGAGTAATTTTGCAGGTGTTTATATGTCTGTCTTTATATGTCTTTATATTTTTTCACCACCATAGCGTCACTATGGTACAAGATACAATCAGGAAACTTTACAGGTGTGTAGTTGAGATCAAAATAAAGGCCAAGATCGAAGATGGGTGTGGTCCGACCCATGAGTACTGAGTGCTCATGTGAGTACTGAGTTCATGACTACTGAGTATTCATGGGTCGGAAAGGATCAAAGGGTTGATGGGCGTCACGGCTGGTGTGATCTCATTGCAAGATAGTCTAGTTTTTGTTTTTTTTGTTTTTTTGTTTTTATTGGTGTCATGGACTGTTGTTCAGACATAACAAGCCATCTGAATACATGGCTACATACTGTATGTAGCCATACGTATGAAGAATGAAGACATGCTGAACTTAGTATGCGTATCTGGATAATTACATGTGGTAGAAAAAAAATCTTAATGGTTGTTTGCCTGAGTTGCTTGGCCTCTATTCACTGAGAGCAGATAGAGATTTAATGCAACAGCTGATGGTGCACATCATCAAAAAAAAAAAAAAAAGCACAGCAACTGTGCCTTCTTCATTACCTAATACGTTTTTTTCTGCTTTGACCCAAAATAAAATGTGTGGAAAATCTCAGAATTGATCCTACACCACACAGGACTGAGCAAATTACTCTATGTCCCTGTGTGTTAGAGGTAATTAATAAAAAAAATCCAGGTTGCTTGTTATTTGTGAAACAAAATATTTAATGGGTGCAGGGTATACAACTAGCTAAAATACATTTAATAATAAGCTTTCAATGTACAATATCTTACAGTGTACTACATGACCATTGCTTTAATACAACTGTGTGCACCCGGAGGAACATCTACTGTAGCACTGATAAAGATCTGGTGTTTTTAGGCTCATAAGAAATCTCAAAACAAAAACACTCTACACCCCTGCAAAAAAAAAAAAAAAAAAAAAAAAGTCCTTTTCCTTCAGTGACAGATACCAGACTTGAACATATTCAACAAACTTTAAATATAACTGTTCCTATGTGTCCATACGTGCTGTAAATCAGTCATCTTCATGAAAAAGAGAAAAGGTGTCATGTTATGTTTGTTGCGTTTCAGCGGGTGTAGACATTAAAACGGGAATTATTTTGTATGCGGTTCCTGGCAGGACAAACAAATAGGGGATAATGTAGCTGGTTCCATCAAAGCTATTTTGACAGTGGATGTGTGTAATAAGGTCAGTGAGGTGCTTCCATGTCTGTAGTTACCTTCACTAAAATAGCAAATTAATATCTGGTGTAATTGGACAGCGTTTACATTAAAATTATCTTTATATTATTATGAACCCATAGGAACATCTGGAAATAACAGTATTGTCCCCTCTTTGTTCGCCCTTTTAGTATACTGTATGTACAGGCAGTGCATTTCAAAGGTTTCTGTTGTGATGACATCTTTTCCTGGTGTGGCCCAAGCAGTGCTTTAAGATCTTTATTTAGTCTTTGTGCACCCTGAGGGTCCTTTGGTCTTGACCTGACTGTGGCTTGAGAAAATGGGTGGACAATAGGGGTAGCAGGGATTTTAAAGGGCAGGATGATGGAGGTTACTAACGTTCTTGTTTAAACGCATTAAAGCATGGGTAGGGAACCTGACACTCTCTCTTAGGCAGTAGAAGTCCTCGATGTGAAATGGTTTCTCCAACAGTGGGGTTACAGTTGGACAATCATTGCTGTATTTATCCCAAAATGCCTTTAATTCCAACAACTATGGTGATTTGGATTTTTAATATTTTGTTATTTATAACATCTTTTAGGATAAAAATGAGAATTTTGTGAATGGAAATAAGATAGCAACTAGAGGGCAAAAATCTAAATTTTTCCTCTCTATGTTAAGTGATAAGGAAATATTAAAGTTGCTATAATCAATATTTTTATAATAACAATGAATCAAAAGTCTGCGTAATGTGAAAGGGGTTGCTCATTATATGTAGAATGTAGAAGCCACAGAGAAAGCTGACTCTGCAGTTCCCTTCAGCTCTAAGGAACTTTATAGTATGTTTGAATTCATTGTTTTGGTTTTCTGGCCGGCAACTTTACTGTTTTGGTTCACGCTAACAGCTCTCATAGCAACAATTGTGGCCAGCAGAGAGCAGTTTTCAGTGAAAAGGCTATTAATACCCACTGTATTACAATTACTTGCCCAGCACCAAACACCATCCCAACAAAGTTAGCAACTAGCTGTTGAACTTAGTGGGGCATTTAGCAGCTAAAGAGCCAGATGTTTTTCTCAGGATCTAGTGGAGACCACAACAGAGCTAGAAAAAGAATGAATATTGTACTTACATTCATCATGTGGCCTGAAACAGAGCTCAAAAAGAATGCTTATGATGCTCATTAGTTTGCCATATCATCTAGAGGTGTTAAGATGTTATTGCAGCTTTAAAAAAAAAAAAAGGTGAGAAATGTGGTGCAGATTTACTGTAGGTAAAACCGATTTTGGATCCCTGTGAAGACATTGTCCACTCTTTTTTCTTCCAAGATTTAAGTCCTGCCCTGTCAGGTACATAATCTGTGCAAACTTAAAGGCCCTGAACAGAGTATAAGCAGTGCAATAGAAACTCTGTATCACACCCCTAACTATTTATGGGTATGGAACGCTGTAAAGTGTAAATGTTAATGACTGAAGATACAGTTCTGCCACCAAAATTGCTTACACTTGTCACTTTTATCTGCAATCTGAGTTAATTTTGCCTGTGGCTGCTTAAAAAGTTGATTCATATGTAATCATCTGAGTGGGGGATTCAACCTGATAAATGTGTCTTCTGTTTTGTCAGCTGTTTGAAGTTTATACTTGTCCTCTACTTGGATTCTTTCTCAGTGTCCTGCAGTGCAGAATGGATACCCAGTTTCTTTAACTCCTCCACCAGATCTCCATTCTGGTGCATCTGGAGCAGGATGTCGCATCCTCCCACAAACTCGCCATTGAAGTACACCTGAGGGATCGTGGGCCAGTTGGAGAAGACCTTGACTCCTGCGGAAGGCAGATGGCATTAGTGTCAGAGTCTGAAATAAACAAAAACAAATATATAAGATGTAAGGCCAACAGAATCACTGGAGGAACTCTTAACAGCAACTAGTGATGCTTCTGGTTTCACCCCTCAGAAAGAGTAGTTTGTATGTTATAAACTGAAGAACTTAGTTGGCATGGGCAGTGATAGCCAACATAACAGAAACTCCAACTACAGCAATTGCAAATCCTAGGAAATAGAGATAAAGATATCGCTACAATAAAATGTGGATGTGTTTATAAAACTCAGCATTAGGCTAGATTAGTAGCCTGTGTGATCCTTTATAAAGTTGTTCTCTTTTGACTTATATTAGAAATAAATTATTATAGCAATATATAATTTAGAAGATTATGTTGTGATGGATGTTGCTGACTGAGTGTGTTGCCTTTCAAGAACGAGTACAGTAGGATTACCCATTTAAACGTGTGCAGAGCTGGTTGAATTCTAAAACTTTTAGGCCCAAATGTTAATAATACAATGATGTTCAAGGAGCACTCCATGGATTTCACATATGAAAATCAGTTTACTTGTTGCATGTACTACTAAGCCTGTATAAACAGTTGTGCAGTTCCCCAAAATTTATGAAAGGACTACACTTAATTACTGGAGTTCCCCTTTAATAATAAATTTGTGGAAAGCTTTTTAATCTTTTATACTGCTGTAGTGACAGCAGTACCAGCACTACACTTAAAAAATTTGGTGATTTACATTTACTGTCAGGAAATTCTTAGCTTTTGTCACTCTTTCAATTAACATCCTGTTTATCTGTCCCCATGGACCCAGGTCCTGGGAAAATAAAAGGGACACAATAAGACTCAAACTGGTCTTATTATGTATCACTTCGGAATATCTGCAATGAATGCTTTTAAATCCAATCCACACTTTCAGAAGCACTACAACCGTGTACAGTGGGACAATTAATTATGTTTATGGCTTTGAGGAAGTAGTCCTTACAGATTCATCTCATACTCAGCTTCAACGTTTCTATAACTGAATAAGTAAAATGCTAGTATTGAGACGTTTATGTACTGCTCTTTCACAAGAAATTAAATAATGTTCTCTGCTCCAAATTAACCCCCAAATCAACAACAAAAACAACAAAAAATCACATATTATGAGTCAGTTTGTCACTCTCACGTTGCTGTATGTCAACACTTGGCATTACAAAGCTGTTGCGACATTAGCCTCAATTGACAAGATCTCATTAATGGCCAGCACTGATGTAACTTCAAGAAACATTTCCTTGTTTCTCTACATATCTCCTATCATTATTTAAAACATAAAAGATTCCAGTCATTACAAAATATAACCAGTTTTGCTGGAACAGCCAAAAGCCTCGTATGTCCATATTAATGGTGTAACGTTGGTCTTAAAGCACCACACCCTTTGGTCCTGCTGCAGAGCACTGATAAAAACTTGACTCTTGGAAATCTCAAAATCTAGCTAGAAAAGGCCGTCTATAAAAACCTGATGGGTATGGTTGGTTTGAATGAGACAACAATTAGTCTGAATAGTGTAAACCAGATTGACAGCTAACAGAGGCTAATAGACACATACACACTGGTTAAAACAACTACAAGGAAACTGTCTCCACTTCCACTGTCTGTTATGAAGAAGTTTAGTAAGAAGTAAAACAGGTCAAATTGAGCGGTGGCAAATTGTTGCTGTCATGTCATGAACGGTTTACTTAGGTTTACTGACCTTGTCTGAGGTCCTGGTCCTCCAACACGTTGTACGCAGCATAGTCGTCCACCCCGTGCATCCTGAGGATCTGAACCACGGCGTTACTGAAGCCGCACATGGGCTGTGCCGGCGTCCCTTTCATAAACACCACTACTTTGTCCTTCTTCACGATTTCACCAAGGTCTTTTTGGAGGTCTGCCGCCGCGCACAGGAGCCGGGCCGAGGCCAACCACACGCGTCCGCCTGCTTGTCTGGCCAGACAACCCACTGGCCCAGATCGCAGACACCAAGCAGTAGATCTAATTAAGCTGTTCATTATCTTTGGTTAGTTATATCTTTATATTAAGAGAAGAAATGTGCCAAAACTGACTAACTTGGTTGTCTACAAGCCGGAGCAAATGCAGTCACCCAACACTCGTAACGCCAGTGAGGAGGGGCGGAAGATGAACGTCGATTGGATAGCTGCGTCCAAACAAATTCTAATCTGATTTGCAATTGGTAAAGTCACACGTCAATTACAGAAGTTACACAAGGGGTGCGATTCAAAGCGACGATTTAATAAATAATAAGAAGAATAATAATATAATCACAGTCATTATCACATACCGCATCACTTTTGTATTTTCTTCGGAAAAAGCAAATATTAAAAAAAAAAAAAAAAAAAAGTAAAATAATTATTTCCAGGTTACAGAAGCTCTCAAGAACTTCCGTGGTGACTTGAACTAGCAGGAAGAAGACGACGACGTTTTGAAAGATGGCGGCGCACACGCAGAAGAATAACAAACCGGGGAAGAGTGGAGGAAAAGAGGCTCAGCCTCTGATAATCGCTAAAACCCCGGCGGAGGAACAGCGTATGAAGTTGGAGAGGTTGATGCGGAACCCTGATAAATCTGCTCCCATCCCGGACCGACCGAAAGAATGGAACCCGCGGGCTCCGCCGGAGTTCGTCCGGGATGTGATGGGCTCCAGCGCCGGAGCAGGCAGCGGGGAGTTCCATGTTTATAGACACCTCCGCCGCAGAGAGTACCAGAGGCAGGATTTTCTGGACAAGATGGCAGAGAAGCAAGATAAGGATCAGAAATATCTGGATAAGGTGGAACAAAACCAGCAGGATGCCGAGGAGAGAACGGCTAAGCGCAGGAAGAAGCGGGAAAAGCTAAAGCAGAAAAAGCTGATGGCAAAGAAAGCAAAACTAGAAACCAAAAATAAGAAAGAACACAACGCCGACAAGAATTCGGACTGCAGTGAAGAAGAAGAAGAAGAAGAAGAAGAAGAAAAAGAGGCTGAGGATGATGCCGAGGCTCCAAGCTTCATCATGGGGAAGAAATGATTGCCCTGCAGTGAGGGGTCGATATATCACGAAGTTACGGGGGAGATGTACACTAGAATCACAAAACAGCTTCAGAAAGGAACTTGTTCAGGAGCCCTGTACAAAAGGAAACAAAGTGACCCATTGCAAAGACGAAAAAACATAATTGGTTGACCCCATTTTACAACTGGACTGGATGGTCTGCCTAGTTTAATTGGCAGGACCTCCCCCCGCCCCCGAGTGTATGACTTGAAGCAAGGCAGTGGTGGTCAGTGTCCCAGTGGGAAAGAAAACATGTTGAGGCACTTCTGATTCTTCATTATGTTTTTCATAAACGTTGACTTGTTTATAGATGTCATGGTTAAGCTAGCAGCCATATTTAGGGGTTTCTTTATTTTGCTAAAATAGGATTGTTGGAAAGTTTGCAATCTATATTTTCATATGATATTGTAAATCTTTTAATAAAAATGAGAATGTACATAATATCTAGTTATGTAATTTGTTTAAACTGAAGGATTGGATATGACAGGGCTGACAAATGCAATAATATTGAAATGCAAGTGAGAACACAGTGTGTGTGTGTGTGTGCATCACAACTATACATTTTGATGTTACCAGTCTTTGCAGCCTTGTGAAGTAACCCCTTGCAAGGACTATTGCCTGAGGGTACAACAAGGTTGCAGAAAGCAACTCAAAGAATGAAAAGGCGTGACCTCTGGAGGCTCAGGAGCTTCACGTGCGATGTTCCTTGTATAGACTCCTGCTTTCCACGGTGGTGATTGTCTCGTTCTGTAGCCATCACCTTTCTTGAGGCAGGTAGAGTAAAACCTGGCAGCCAGATATTGTTTGAAGCAGGGGAAGCTCTTCCTGTCAGACACTGTCAGCTGTCACAGCAATATCTGTAAATTTGTTTTTCCCCACTCAGTACTGATTTGATTAAGCAACAAAACACAACCAGAAGACCATGCTTTCACCTCACCATGTCCTCATTGCTCATGTTAGCTTTAGAAATTTCTGTTAAGGCCGGGTGATTAAGTACATAAGTCGAAGAGGCTTTCAGCTGTACTAAATCTTATTAGTTTATCTCCTGTGAAGTTTGTATTCAGTAATTTCCCTTTCAACTAAAAGTTTGAATCTGATCAAGTTTACACCGTTGATCAAAATGTTCCATTCTGTCCTCTGTTTTTGCGTGACAATTAGATGTTAGATTACGGCAATCAATGGGTGGCGGGTTGGAAATAACAGATTGCAAACAAGGCATCTGTCCCTTCCCAGTTAATGATCTTTCTGAAGTTCAGGTCAAAAGGTCTTCTTAAAACTCCTGAAATTAAAACTGTTACAGAGCAACTGAGAGTACATTTACTCTCTGTCAGCCTTATCCATCTGCTGGTACTGCAGATTAAAGTAGTGTTGATTTCATGTAACCACTCTCTTGAATTTGCATCTCCACATTTTTGATCTGTTCAATAAATTCATTGTGCTTTTAAGATTTATAAAAGACATGTAATATATACTTCAGAATTCTTAAATGTAATTCTGTCTTCTGTTGGAAGATTTCTCACATTAAAGATGCATTGAAGTTCACTGGTGAGGCTTAATTAAGAGCAGCACGGAATGTGGGTCAAGTGTATAAAAAGCACAGAATGCATTTCCCAACTTGTTTTACACAAATTTAAGTGAAACATATTAAGATTCAAAATGAAGGTTTAGGTTCCTGTAGATATTCCTAAATGATTAAAACTTTTACCCTGTTTTATTATTTGTATGAAGTCAGTCCAATACATGTCATAGAATTCCAAGATAAAAGTGACTTATGTTGGTTACAGATGTTGCAAGCTGATTTAAAAGATCCAGAAATTGATGGAAGCACATACATTTGTCTTAAAAAACAAGCATTAGTCAAAATGTCATACAGTATAAATCAGACAGAAGTGTTTGTATGCATGTTGCTTATTATTATAAATCACCCTTTATTAAAACCTAAATTCAGGAAGGAAAGAAATTATTTTAATATGCACTTAAAAGTATGTATTATGTAGGTATTTTAGAAGGACAGTGGTCGAAGAAGTTTTCTAATCATTTAACTAAAAGAAGAAATACCATACAGTGAAAAAGCTCAGCTATAATTGAAAGTCCTATAAAAGTACTCATTATGCAGCAGAATGATCCCTGTCAAAGTTATATTATTAGCTGTCAAATAAATGTAGTGGAGTAAAAAGTATAAAGTAGAAGAAAATGGAAATACTAAAGTAAAGTACAAGTATCTAAAAATTGTACTTAAATAAAGTACTTAAATATATGTATTTAGTTACATTTCAGCACTGTGAAAGGATTACAGTACACATTTTTCATAGGCCAATGGCTATTGAACTTGCAAAGAGTAAAACATTATATATTTAAAACACAGTAAGTGAAGATTTGTTGTTATTTTGCTTATATTATAACCTGGTGTGCCAAATCAAAGGCCAACTTTTGCCTGTCCTGCATTTGATGCTGATATTAGCATTTGGTGATAAGACCTTGATGGGCAGTAAGTCTAAAAAGCGTGTACCATGTCAGGGTTTGGATTCATTCAAAAACCAGAAATAAAAATCTTTAATTTGCCAAATGGCCTTGCTAAAACATGAACATGCTCAGAAGAAATTCAGTTGTTTATGTCAATTAATTACTCTATGAGCTGCCACAAAGGTTTATTACAGTTCTCTGCAGGAAAACCATACAACCTGTAACCTAACACAGTGATCCCAGCTCATTCCCTCATTTGATTGTGTAAAGATCCAAATAATTTGTGATGCTGATGTGCTGAGGTAAGCGTATTGTATCATATCCTGTTGCTGGCATCTGTGTGACTGGTAGCGAGTTTTGCTGCTCTGCCTCTACCCAGTTAATTTTGCTATTTTCTTCATTACAGCGGCCAACTAACCTCCGTACATTTCAAGCTACTTTAGTTCTGCTTAAGCACCATTAGCCCCCTCCTTTAGAGATTTTCTCGCTACATCACAGTTGTTTACACGCCTTTCATATCGGCCAGTTACTTTAGTTTAGTAGTTAGCGATGGCTTCTCTCTCTCTCCTCCTCACCCCTGCTCTCTCTTGCTCGGTGTGTCTCATGTTTAGTTATTCTTCTGCCTCCTTTAGAGACAATGGTATATGTTATAAATGTAGTTTATTTGCAGTGATGGAGTCAAGGCTCAGTGAATTGGAAACACAGATCCGCACCATGGAAGCCAAATGGTTAGCCGCAGTATTTAGCCAGCCCCCAGTCGCTGGTGCAAGCCGGCCCAGCATAGCACCTACTCTTTCCCCGGCAGCTCTCGAGCAGCTGGGAAGCCAGGGCGGCTGGGTGACTGTCCTTAATTAGAAGCGTAGCCCTAAGCAGAAGCCCATGGTTCACCACCGACCAGTAAGTGTTTCAAACAGATACTGTCCACTCAGCGAAACACCCGCTGAGAAACCAACTCTGTTTATTGGCAGCCCTATTTTGAGAAACGTGAAGGTAGCGACACCAATACCATAGTCAAATGTTTTCCTGGGGCCTGAGCGGGCGATGTAGAATCCTATTTGAAACTGCTGGATAAGGATAAACGTAATATAGCAAGATTGTTATTCGCGTCGACGGTAACGACACCCGATTACGCCAATCGGAGGTCACAAAAATTAATGTTGAGTAGGTGTGTACATATGCAAAGTGTTGGATTCTGTAGTTTTCTCTGGGCCCCTGCCTAATCTGAGCAGTTGTCTCCTAATATGGCTGTCGAGGTGGTGTCCAGCAAACGACGTGGGTTTTGTAGATTATTGGTAGAGTTTTTGGGGAAGACCTGGTCTGAATACGAGAGACGGCATACATCCCACTTTGAATGGAGCGGAGCAGCTCTCATATCTAGAAATCTGACTGAGTTTATTAGTAGACCAAAACCATGACAACCCAGATTTGAGATCAGGAGGCAGAGTTGCAGTTTTACATTCTTCTCTGTGCTTCTATTACAGTAGTCACCCATCCAACACCCCATAGAGACTGTCCACGCCCCGCCCCCGGCCATCTAAATTAATCAACTCAGAAAACAAACAGAAGAGGAGTTGTACACAGACACCTAATAACAATTAAGACCACCACTGTAGAAGTACAACAAAATAGGAGAATTATATGTGGACTCTTAAACATCAGATCGCTCCCATCCAAAGCTGTATTAGTAAATGATCTAATATCAGATCATTATACTGATATATTTAGTCTCACTGAAACCTGGCTGTGTCATGATGAATATGTTACCCTAAATGAATCCACTCCCCCCAGTCATATACTCACATTCCTAAAGTCACTGGGAAAAACCGCACCCTCGACCTCATTCTGACTTATGGCATCGAAATTGGACATTTAATAGTCTTTCAACAGAATCCTCTTTTATAGGACCATTTTTTGGTAACTTTTGACTTCATATTACTGGACTACACACTAATAGGCATAAATGTCTTTTTTAGATGTCCATCTGATAATGCTGTAGCTAAATTTAAGGAACTGATTCCATCAGCTCTTAATTCTCTGACATTTTTCAATATAACAGATAAATATATAACTTTAGTCCCTCCCAAATTGTTCATCTTGTTGATAGTGCTGCAGGCTCAATGAGAATAACACTGGACTCTATTGCCCCTCTAAAATAGAGGATAATAAAACAAAGGAGGTGAGCTCCACGATTTAACTCCCAAACCCACATATTAAAGCAAACTATGCAATAACTTGAAAGGATATGGGGTTCTACCAAATTGGAAGAATCACACTTAGCCTGGCATGATGGTCTTAAAACATATAGGAAGAACCTCTGTAATGCCAGAACAGCCTATCACTCATTTGCAAAAGAGGATAATAAAAATAACCCTAAGTTTTTTTTCAGCACTGTAGCCAGGCAGACAGAGAGTCATAGTTCCATTGATCTTTGTATTCTCATAGCTCTCAGTAGCTACAATTTCATGAGCTTCTTTAATGATAAAATTCTAACTATTAGAGACAAAATTCATCACCTCCTGCCCTCAACTGGCACCGATTTATCTTAACCTTAACCTTGGAATCAGCTGTAAAATCTGATATATAGAAAGTATGTAGACAGTTTTTCTCCCATCAACCTTTGCCAAATAACTTCAACAATGTGTTCATCTAAACCATCAACCTGTCTCTTAGACCCCATCCCAACTAGGCTGTATAAGGAAGCTTTACCCTTAGTTAGGACCTTATTTAGAGTGTGTCATAGCACAGAGACAACACTGTTGAAAGTTACAAATGACCTTCTAATTGCATCCGACAAAGGACTTGTCTCTGTACTTGTCTTGTTAGATCTTAGTGCTGCATTTGATACCATTGACCATCAAACCCTATTACAGAGACTGGAACATTTAATTGGCATTAAAGGAACCGTTCTAAACTGGTTTAAGTCCTGTTTTTTCAGATCGATTTCAATTTGTGCATGTTAATGTTAAATCCTCCATAAACTCAAAAGTTGTCAAAGAGTTCCACAAGGTTCTGTTCTTGGACCAGTTGTATTCATTTTCTATAATCTTCCTTTAGGCAATATTATTAGGAAACACTCCATAAACACTTCCATTGTTATGCTGATGATACCCATTTGTACTTGTCAATAAAACCCGAGGAAACCAATCAGTTAGCTAAACTTCAAGCTTGCTTTAAGGACATAGAGACCTGGATGACGAGCAACTTTCTGCTGTTAAACTCAGACAAAACTGAAGTTATTGTATTTGGTCCACAACACCTTAGAAACCCCCCTGTCTCTCTCTTTCCCTCTCAAACCAGCCGGTCAAGGCAGAAGGCCGCCGACCATGAGCCGGGTTCTGTTCAACACCTCAGCATGTTCAGGCAAGACACACTACCTCACTTTGCATTTTCTTTATCTTTATTCTGTAAGGAAACCTCAGGGCCAGCTCTAATTGCTACAACTGTGTGACGTTTTTTAAATCAGAATGCACGACAATGCCATCTGGGATTCACAAAAGAAATCATTCGGAGAGATCAGCGATCAACATATCTCATATCCACATATGCAGCAGCCTCAAGGTACAGTGACAAGAAATACTGTCTTATGCTGGTGCTTAATACGGTCCTGCTGTGCGATGATAACATTAGTGAAAATCACTGTGTATACTAGACAACCCTTAACTGTAATTTTGAAAAGAGAACAATTTGCAAGACAACATTTGTTCTTCTTTCCCTTCCTTAATTGCTTTCCTTATAATCATTTTCCAGGTAGGTCTTTTTGGGATCATGGTATCTCATTACTCAGTCGTACACAACATTCTTTACTTGTTGATGATTTGCTTCTAAAATTCTCTCTAGTGTTAAAGTATATAATAAAAGGGACTTTAAAAGACAAGTTTGCTCATTTCAAATACCTTCATATTGTGCAGTCTTTTGGGGGTAATCACGTGTGCCATTTTCCAATGTTCTGCCTTCTTGCTTATTATATTAAACACACCCTTCTGTGTACTACATTTAATCATGCTTGTGAGCATTGGTACATCACTCTTAAATATGCAGTATTCATTGTGCCAAGTCCCTGTTTTCTTTTCCCCAGACGAGAGGAGAGCAGTGCAGAAGAGACCCTTCACCAGGTGGATGAACGTGTTTCTGCAGGGAGTAAGGCACAAATAAGTACAGTTTTACACCAACATTATACTTTTTTCTTTCATTTAATCATCTATAAGGTTGTGTTTTGTTACTTCCAGCGTGATCCTCCAGTTGAAGTGCACAACGTGTTAATAGACATTCAGGATGGCAAAATACTCATGGCCCTTCCGGAGGAGCTACCTGGGTGCAAACTAGTAAGAATCAAGCTATACAGTGGAGAAAAATAAGGATTTAACTAAGAAAAATGATCATTATTTCAGTTCATTAGCTTTGCACTATATTTGCGAGGCTATGGGATCCATAAAACTAATCAAAAATAAACTGCCACTTCCAAAAAAGAGAACTGTTGCTAAGCTTTAAAGAAATAATCTGGCATTTTGAAACACATGCTTATAAATTTTCTTGCTGGAGTTAGAGGAGAAAATTGATATAACTCTCATGTCTGTACAGTAAATACAAAGCTACAACTAGCAGCCAGTTAGCTTATCTTAGCTTAGCTTAACATAAAGATTGTAAACAGGTGGAAACAGCTAGCTGTCCAAAACGAGCCTACCAGCACCTGTTAAATTCAGTATTAAACAGTGTATCTTGTTTGTTTAGTCCATCCAAAGACCGAAGAGTAAAAACAGCTATTTTTGTCAGACTAGCCTTTTAATAACTCAGTGGCTTCCTGGAGTCCTGTTGAGTCCCGACCAAGATATAGGTAACAAAAAATAAGTTTTTTTCCAGCCTTTATGCTAGGCTAAGCTAACCGGCTGCTGGTTAGAGCTTCATATTTACCATACAGAGAATGGTATAAATTTTCTCTCATTCGGTATATTAGTTTTACAGGTTTAGGTCATCTTCTCCCCGCATTTTCAGACTGAACAACATCTCCAAGGCCCTGGCTCTCCTGGATGAAAGACATTTGAGTGTGTTTGGATGAAAGTCAATACAGGGATATTGCTTCGACATGTATTATGTTTACTTTCAAATCTGGAAAAAAAAAATTTCTCCTCCCTGTTGTCTCTTAGGTGAAGCTGCTTGGCAGTGATGCCTCTGGTATTGCTGAAGGCCTCCCTTCTGTTGTCCTTAACCTTGTCTGGAACATAATTTTGCACTTCCAGGTAAGTTTTTTTCTCATCATCCATCACTCTAATGTCTTAATGGATTATCTCACTTCTTGACCAGGTGTTTGTTTTTGGCACTGACCTTGCATACACTTACTACTACTATTATACTCTAAAACAGGTAAAGGAGGTGAGGAGAGGCCTCCAAAGGCATTTGTCTTCCAGCCTTTATTACTTATCAATCAGCAGTTACCCCTCCGCTAGTGACCTCTCACCCCAGCCCAAAGACATTGGCAGCTACTCCTGCAATACTCTGCCAAGCAATGGCAGAAAGGCTGCCAGTGGACCAAAGTACCATGAGAGAGCAATTGGGACTCTACCGTGATGGGTCAAGATGCAGATCAAAGTGAGTCTGAAAAAGATCCAATCGCTTACAAAGTAATTTTGGTCAATGTAACATCCAGAACCCAAGTATATAAGTTCACAACTTCAAAGAGTGAAGCAAAAATGTGTTGGATGCCTGTGTTGAGATTAGAATTTTTTTATTATGTAATTCTAAATATGCAGGTTTGGGGTGGTGGTGCATGACTTCGGGAAGAGCTGGCGAAGTGGGATGGCATTCCCTAGTTATGATTAAGTCCATAAACCCAGACTTGGTTGACCTGAAGTTGAGCTTGTCCAGAGAGCCAAGAGAAAAAATTCAGCAGGCCTTCATGATAGCCCATCACAGTTTGGATATAACCCCTCTACAGGAGCCTGGAGGTAAAAGCATAAAGAATGGACTGAGTGTCTCCCAATGATCTGCTTTCATCCACAGAGAAAAATGAAAGAATCACTTTCACCTAGACACTACTACACTGCACCCACAATAGCTAGGTGGTAGAAACCAAATGAAGCCACCTATCAAAGGACCATAGGAGTAAATCAGATACACTAGTCCCACTTCAGACCAAGATGACCTCACTAGAGAAGAGTAGCAAATGTCATTTCTGTGTGTAGTGCTAAATTGTATTGCATTTTCTTTATCATAACAGTTTATCTATAGCAGTGTACCCAGCTAATTTGTGACAACAGTTTGTCCTTCTTCTTCAGATGTGACATGCACTTCACCAGGTGAAGTCCATCATTACCTATGATTCTATGTTCTTGGGGCATTGTTCAGACATAGATGAGGTTAATGTGACTTGTTTTATGCTTTTGAAAAAAAAAAAAGCATAAATGGTTTGGGAAATACACTTATATGCTCTTTTGCCGAGAGTTTGATGAGAAGATTGATACCACTGTCATATCTGTATCCTTTAAATATAAAGCAACAGCCAGCGACCCTTTAGCTTATCTTAGCATACCAACTGGAAACAGGGGGAAACAGCTAGTTTAGCTATGTTCAAAAGGAATAAATCCACTTTCTAGTACATCTAATGCTCTCTAATTAACACATCATAAATGAGAACCTGTGTTACTGCATATAAGTTTAATCCAAACATCCCAGACCAGTCCATGATATGTAAAAAAAGACAAAGGGACTCTGTATCACTGTTCATGGAAATGTCCTGTTATCCAAGATTTTTGGATATTTTGGTTTATTTCCTAGTGTATGTAAATTAAGGTGTGAGTGAAGAAAACATCTAATACAACAGTCCTGCAATAAATCCCACCTTCATGAAGGTTATAATGTTCAGTTTTTATTGAAACTGTGTTAAAAAGTTGTTGATTTAACTGTATGATCATTTCGGAGGCTGTAGTTTGTAGTGCTGTTGAACTTTAACTATTCCCTTACCAGCAAAGACATACATTCATAAACATTATGAACCAAAGATACTTCTTTTTATTATTTTTAGTGGTATATTTTTAATGGTAAATGTACCCTATATTACAAGATCATACAACAGATATTGAAGTCCCTGAGATCCCAAATTTTGGATCCCTTGAGTCAGTCAGCTTTGGACAGACCCTTGTTGACAACACAGACAAAGGTCAAGCTTTGCTCAGAGGCTTGGATAAGAGCAGCAAGCACCTACTGTGGAAATGGTGGTCCAGAAGATCCTCAGGGAGCCCTCGTGGCACCTCTCTTCACACGAATGGTGCAGTTACATCTGACATCTCCTTAAGCGAAGGTGACATCTTTTCATCCTGTTGTAGCCCAAACTGAGCAATCTGTGGGCAGTGTTGCCACCTCACCATTCAACAAAAAGAAATGGAGGTGTAAAAACATTTTACAGCCACCCAGTCCGCTGGACGCAGGCATAGTCAGCCAGGTGATCTGATCGTGGATGGAGAAAGGCTTGGATCAGGTCTACAGCAAGCCAAGAGTGGATGAGAATCACTTTTCTTTGAGCTCAGAAGAAGGAATCTAAAGCTTGTCAGAGCTGGACTCAGATGAGGAGGATGTCTACAGCTACATCCTGGATCTGTACAAAGAGGCTTTTCAACCATATAATCAGATGAAAAGACAAATACCAGGGGTCAAAGAGGAAACAGCAAGAGAGGAATGAATGAAGAGTCAAAACATCCGGAAGTATATGAGATGTTAAATTGTAGTGGATTTAAACTTCAAGAAGGCTCCCTCGTACAAATTAAGATTTTGATCTGTGTTTGACATGGAGCCAGAGGGTGAAAGCCATAGAAAAGAGGAACCTGTGGACGAGAGAGTTTTTAGACAGATTAATGGTTATGGTGATTATGGTCAGGAAGAGAGGGAGAAGGAGGAGACAGAAAATGTTAGATTGGTGACACATGGATATGATAAAACAGAGGCTCTGGTAGTTGAAGCAGAGAAAGCAAAGATTCTGTAAAATGGCTTTCTGTAAAATGTATAGATCTGAGTGAGAAGACAGTAATAGATGAAGAGGAAGAAGAAAGTTTGACAAGAATTGAGGAAGGGCAGGATGGAAAATTAGGGAAAGAAAAAGAGGAGGAGGGAAATATAAATAAGGAAGAGAGGGGAAATCAGCAAAGCGTTGTGACTTTAGAAGGTTTCGGAGTAGGTATAAAGGAAAAAACAAACGATGAAGCTGTATATGAAGTCAGAGGTGGCGATGCAGAATTCACACAGAAGAATAAAATGACAGGAAAGACACTGCCCCCAAAATGGAAGATTTAACCAAGAATAGCAATAATGAAGACATGGAGGAATACACCAAAGTCAATAGGTTTTGAGGCAGTCACAACATTAGAGGAGAAAGGGGATTGAAGATTAAGAAACGTAACCTAACTGCTAAGAAAGCAACAAAAAAAAACCATCTGGAGAAGACTATCCTCATAAATGACACTGATAGAGGTGTTAACATTCATACTGATGATAACAGTTGAACTAATGCCTGCAGTGCAACCTCTCACTCATTCAGGTATGCTATGGTAGGCTATAGCATTTGTGATTAATGAGTACAAATACAACTGGCTGTTCACTAAGCACTGCTCTCCTTAGTTGCCATACCTGTCAAGCTTTACAGTCTAGCATGGCACAAAATGCATTTTATAATGATGACAGTGGCATTTATACACAGAAATTTTGAACCAATGGGTCTTTGACACACAAAAGTTAACAGAAGCAGCTCCTCATTATAGCTGACAACCATGGATTTTTTCATCTGAAATGATGACTGTCGCTGGCAGTTTAGCTGTAGCAAGCTAGTGTAAGCTAATGCTAACAGTAAAAATCTGTGAATTGTTTGAAACCATTTGACCTTGCAATGTTTACGGTGATTCTCTTTAAAATACCAATCCTGTAAAAGTGTTCATGTTAAGTATGCTTGATGGCTACACAGATAATATAATGCTAATGCAAGTCCAAAGCTACAATTCACAGGCAAAAATAAC
This sequence comes from Xiphias gladius, assembly GCF_016859285.1. Lineage (NCBI taxonomy): Eukaryota > Metazoa > Chordata > Actinopteri > Istiophoriformes > Xiphiidae > Xiphias > Xiphias gladius. Next base: position 20,025,729 of record NC_053403.1, on the reverse strand, counting down.
CATCCTCAACAGTGGATGATCCACATAGAATACATAGAAAAAAAGGAGAAGCAAACAAAATGCTTCACTTTTAAAAGATTTGGAGGTAAGGATTAACTGATGATATTGGCAAATGTAATGCTATTTAATGCAAATTTGGCAGGAATTGCTCCCCCAAACCACATACAGAGCTAGTACATTAGCATCTTGGCTCCCACTTGGTGGACCTTCCAGTCCTGAACAGCTATTTTTCTAACATACCTAGTGTAACCCCACAAAATAATGAAGGTAACTGGTTAATAAAATGCCCCTTGTCCTTGGAAATAACACTAGGTTACTACTGTAGGTAGTATGCTAGTAAGCTAGGCACTTCAACATTCACAACTTAACACTTTTTAAAATTCATTTCTAACATGTTTGCTAGTTTGTTTCTGGTTTGGTAAAGGCTAAAAAAAAGACATTACCCTCCAAACTCTTTGTACACCGAATATCACTCTTACTAAAGCTTCATGCACACCACATCAACTATAATGGGACAATCGCTGCTTGGGGGAGGACTTTAGCAAACAGTCAGTCCATTCACATAGACTATTCAGATAATTACATTTTTGTATGTGTTCTGTTTTCATTGCTTTATTGTAAATTTTATTTCTTCATAATAAATATAAATGTGAACTATCTATTTTTAGTTTGAATTTAACACTTCTGTGTTTTATCTACTTTCCAACAGTGAGGGAGGATTTATTCTTCAGTCTTTAGCAGCCTCTTGTGACATAATCCCATTAGAGCTGGAAATGCTCTTTGTCCTGTGGATCCTACTCTACTGCTGCCTCATCCTACCTCAAATGAACCTCTGAGCCCCCCTGCATTGAGCCTTTCTTATTAAGATATACTTATTAGCCCAGTTTCCACTAATGAGCCAAATGGGGACACTTACGGCTGCGTTGACTCTTTATCTGTGTCACTAAATTTCCCTCAAGGCAACATTTAATGATTATGTTTTCTTCTTGCTGCCAGCAGATATAATTTGTCACTTGGGCTATAGTTTCAGATAAACATATAATACTGTTCTCTATAGTCACACAGATATTCAGTTCCTTGTTCTTACACATTATTAGACAGGGTTTGTGAGGTGTTTTTGCTGAATGTTTGTCCAAAATGCTCTGTTTATTTGATTTATATTCATAGCAGAAATACTCCACGATTGCATTGCAGCATCACATGACAGACTGTCTATACAGCATTCTGTTGACTGCTGAGGTTTCCATAAGGCCTGCTGTTTAATTGCAAGCTGTATTGACATGGTGAGATTAAGCTGATAATATTTAATGAGCACTTTGACATTTCATAGACTCACTCACTGTTACTTGTGGCTTAGAATGTATATTGTTTAATAGTTTTCATCTCTGTATCTTCTGTATGATAGTTACAGTTTATCAACAATTCAGGCTTTTCTCATGACATTTTTATGACTCTAAGAATAATAGCGCAGATACTTGTTCTGTGTAGTATATCTTCTGGTCCTTTTCCCAATATAGAATCGGACATGTAAATACTGCATTCAAGGCACTGTAGAAATATTGGGCACATGTAGAATGCCTTTGCTGGAATACCACTGTGTACACAGTGAGACTAGAGCAAAATTTAAGTATGGTTCAGTTGCATAAGTGTTCAAAATCCATGTTGACCTGAGTGTGTATTAAAGGGGGGAATGAGTATGCTGTGACCTTAACCGTCCACCAAATACACACACACATTCATTGCTGGTGAAATTCTAAGAAACTAAAAAACATGCGGCCATTGTTTGCTTGGTTCCAACCCATAGGTCAAAAGCTCAGCCCCGTAGATCGATATACTTTCAACACTACCACCTCCCCCGCACCAGGCCATGAGAACAACACCTCACTTTAGCTGGAATTTGGCTGGTCTTGTGTGCGATCAGCCTGTGGCGTCTCTTTATCAGGCTGAACTAGGATGGCAAAAAAAGAAGCAATGATGTCTGTTATGTATAGTTTTACAGTGCTAGCACTGCTAACAGGTTTCATAGCAGATGGGTCGCTTGTACCAAAGCCTGAGAAACTCTTCAGCAGGCTTCTGAGAAAGGAATGAGATGTCAAGCAGTGGCAAAAGCTCAACACATCAGCCCTAAAAACAGCCTTGGCCTTTGAACTTGGCCACCAGAACCACTGCTGAGCCTGATCTCCAACAGCAGCAACAGCACAACATCATTTTCTCGCCCTTGGGCGTCAGCTCTGGCCCTACTGTCCCAAGTGTCTGGAAGTCAGGCCCCGGAGGCTCTGGGGCTGGCAGCCAACTCTTCGGAGCAGAGCGTGGAGGCCACCATATCTGCTCTCATAGATCTGCAACGTAGCCTTACTCTATAAGAGGAGTGGAGGTGGGATTGGGGCCACAGCAGGGGCGGAAATTGAAGGGGTGGATGCTTGAAACAGAGCTGATGTTGTTGATGGGGCAAAGGGTAGGACTGGAACTGAAGATGGGGTTCATGCTGGGGGTCAGTTAGTTTGACGCAGCCTACATGTTGATGGAAAACCTTTGCTAGACTATGATAGTTTTTTTTGTCCAGGCCTCAGCACACTGGACCCTCCACCTTCAACATCAGCTTTGAGACAATGAAAGACTAGCCTCTGACAAGCTTATACTCAACAATTATGCGTTTTTTAAAGGTAGCTTCTCGTTGGGTGAAAGTTGTAGTTATGATCATGGATATTCATGCTCTCAACACAAACTTAGGAAATATTCATGTGCATTAAGGATATGAACCTCATTTCTTTTCATAAGAGAAACAAACAACTTTAAAAAACATTACAAGTTGAGCTAGATTAGGAACAGTATATTTAGTACACTTGGAATTTGTGTTCATTGAGTCAATGCAATGACCACCCACTGCATAACATCATGATCACCTTCTCTTTTATCAGTCATTGCCTTATGGGGAGAAGATTGGTGGTGGTAATAAATTTACACAGTGGGTGCTTTTATAAGTGTGCAACGTCTGTCTTTGCCAATTTATTTTTATATTTCATCCATAACCTGTTCCCTTTATTAATGACACATAAATCAGGTCGTAAACCATTTGAGCAGTGCCACACAGTACCACGAAATTTCCAGCTGAAAGCTAGAACCAGTGTGGAAGTTGCCATGATGTACAGGGGCGACTCATCTGAGGTGATGATGCTGTATCACACCAACTGCTCAGCCACAGTGGTGCAGCTGGCCTATTCAAAACATCTGGCCTCACTGCTCCTGCTGCTCCTGTAGCCGAGCTGCAGCTCCTTGATGCATGCCTCTCTGACAGCCACATGTGCTTTTGGCTCAGCAACTTGACTCCAGGGTAGGTGGGGAATCCAAATAGTTGAACAAGAATGATGTGCAAACCCTGTCAAGCTACCTGCTCAATCTTATGTTTTCCTGACTACTTGCATGGACTTTGTGTCAGCAGCTTCAAGGAAGAGTGAATATGGAATTGGTTCACTTTTGCCATTTAGCATCCCTGTTTGAATTTCATCGAGTTCTTACTGAAGTGAATACAGAAGAAAAGCTCCAAGATGAGGCTGGTAGGAACTGTTTGGAAAATACATTGATTGTAAAGCTAGAAAGGCAAAAATTTAAGTGGCTGGTTCACCCAAAAATACAATTAATTATGACCAAATATATCACTTACTCGTAGAATCTGGTGATTGGAATTTCATTTGTGGTGCTCACAGCATTGAAACTTTTAACATTTTAAATATTTCACAGTATTGCGTATCTCCAGATATAATAAGTACATTTCTGTTCACGGGTGCAGAAAAAAGTGGAAACATCAGCAATATAAAGCAATGTTGAAATATTGCAAAAAAAATTGTTGGTGTATCAATAAAAACAAGACATCAATGTGCAATGGAAACATACTTAGTGATTTATGAATCATGGACATGAGGCATGTGAGTTAAAAGTACATTGAAGCTTCCTCTCCACTGGAGAGACGAAAAGAAGAAAACATCAGATCTGTGTGAACCGATAAGGAAACTATAACCTTCATCAAATGAATACATGAAACAAACAGAATTATAATATATCCAGTATTTTAGTTCAAATGAGATTTGGACTGATTCTCTCTTAGTTACCTCATTTCGTTGTGCCCTCTTCTTCTGCAATGGTTGAATGACACCTGACTGGAGAATTAGTGCAACTAACTGTTTATCTTGATGAAACGAATTCTTAATATTTGCATAAAAATAGTGGATGGAGAAATGCATTATTTCATAGTTTTTTTTGCCAATTATCTGGAATTTGGTATAAACTTGCATTAAACATGGATGGAAACCTGACTAGTGACCCAATTGGTCAGGATAATCCTTAGAACACACTATGACCAGTTTTCTTTGGAACTGTACCTTGTATCTTTGTACCTAAGAAATACTCTATGAAAACTGTCCATACTGAGGTCTGTAGATCACCCAGAGTAATCAGGACACAGTTCCCGCAAAGAAACATTCATTTTGAATTTTTAAAATGTCATTTTTAAATGCTGTAAAGATAAATTCCATTCACCTCCAATGTATTGGGGGAAGCAGAAATGTCAGAGATATACAGTATAGCATGGCTAGATACTATAAGGGTAAGTAAAAAAATATATTTTTTGTTATTGCTGTTTGTAATTTGGGGGAACTGAACCTTTAACAAGGCAAAGTTACTATTTATTGCAGGGCTATTGTAACTTATTTGTTTTGTGTATACCCAGGGTTTAGTGGTGAAATATACATGGTGGTTTGAACCTGCATATACATGTACATGCACATGTTAATACAGAGGTTAGCAGGTACAGTATACCATATGGGTCTGAGTGTGTCCATGTAGTATATATGCCCTCTATAAATTGTGTTTTTCTTATCTCTGAGTGTAGATTATATTGCTCCATGTTACAGAGCAAAACCAACTCACTGGTACTCTGCAATCACTTGCATTCTGTTGTTCATCAGCATGATAAGTAATGCTGAGTAGATTCTAAGTCAGCAATAATTACTGCTCTCTATACATCAGTGAGTCAAAGCCTGCAGTACGGGTCCCACAAGTTGTAACAAGACAGCTTATAACAAATCAATTAACACGTTGATTGTTGTTTTTACAGGCAAGTAGAAATACGTTTCCCTTAGTTCCAACTAAGGAAATCCTACAGTTTAGAACCTTCCTTAGGAATTCTGCGGTATCATCCATTTTCTGAGACTCAGCAAAATTCTCTGGAACACTGTCAAAGAAGACATTGCAACTCATCAAGGTCAGAGCAGAATCCCATTAAAACTCCCAGACAACACTTGGGTGAGACCTTTGAGAAACAAATTATGCATTCACTCTCATCGACTATGTGCGAGGGACATGCTAAACTACACTTTCTCCTCATTTCTCGTTAATGTGCATATTCCCTCTCTATATTCTTTGTATCTCTCACCACTCCTCAGGCTCCTCATATGGTTATGCTGGAGGTGGAAGAGACCTGACTTCATGCTGGATCCCTCAATCCCCCAGAGAATTACCTCTGAGAGACCATTCATGCTCATAATCTATGACGAACTCGTGGGGCTTGTACTGATCATAGGGATAATTAGTGATCAGATGTCTAGACTTGAGTGAACATCACACTCTCCTTTTTGTCCTTTTTTGATTTTGCTATTTATGTTAAAAAACTTTCATTTACATAATGTAACAGCTTTGGTTGTTATTTGCAGAATGTATTTTGTTTTACTTCCAATTTTTCAAACATGACAGGATGATTTATAGTTTATTTCTCTATTTTCACAAAATGACGAAAAGACATTTAAAAATGCAGTAATTGATCCGTGTGACTGAATCTCTGCTATTCTTGCAAAACCATAAAACACTTTTCTTCCATTTCAAAAGCTTATTCTCTTTCTTAATTTTTTTCACTTTGCAGCCTGTTTCCTGTGTAACATCTTTTTATCCTCTTGTACAATTATTGGAAATTGCTTTGTAAGAACATTTTGGCCTATTTCATCAACACAAAAAGAAAACTCATAAAATAGTGACACACTCTCAAACTGTAGTAGGGTTTAGTAGCTTGGGAACATTAGCTAATTTTTTACCTCAGCATCAGACAGCCTTGTGGAGAAAGAGAAGGTGAGAGATGATGAATAGAGGATAGTTTGATGAATAGGACAACAGATCTATCACAAGTAACAGAAATGTCAGTCTATTAATTGAGGAATGGTCAAATGTTGGAAAGGACGAAAAAACCTCTCATTATTCCAGCTTGGGAAAATTCACACATTATTCCAAGATGGTTACTGGTTACACCTACTGCTTGCCTTGTTAAGTATTTGTTGCAACAAGCGAAACCAGGTAAAAGCAAATAGTGTATAGCTCCTTTTTAATTAGATGAATTGATTCTATCAGTTTTATTTAATTTATTTTTGATTTATCTGCTAGTAACCGTGGCTTTGCAGTTATGTTGCAGTTTGTTGTTTTAACCAAGTGGGAGATACTGCATCTATAATAAATTCCACTATTCTCAGTCTCTGAATTACAACTCTGACTGCAGACCCAGCTGCTCATAGTTATGGACTAAACATTATGATGTGACTGTGGCATAAAATTCATCAGCTTGATAGAATGAAGTGAGTTCATGGGTGATTTGCGTGGCTGCAGCAAACTCAGACATGATTTTAATACAGAACAGATTGAATGGTGTAGACACTTTTTTGTTTTTAGAAAGCAGAGATTATAACTAAAAAGTTTGATGAATTACATTAAAGAAAACGTTGGTGCCCATCATGGTGGTTTCAGTTGCGAGACACAGATATGGAGAAACCAAGTTAAGATGACATTAACACCTGCACTTAAAATTTTCATGCAGGCTATATTTTTGTTTAATATGCTAACAAATAACTTTTTTAAGCTCACAAATGTTTAAACTTCTAATAGCAAGTATGGTTTTGGATGCTAATTTATCTTTAAATATGAATAGTAATAGTATAATAACAGTAGTAGTAAAAGCAGTAGTTCCTCCATTGGACCCTGGATGGAGGAACTACTGTTTCCATCAGACACGACATGAGGCATGCTGTGGCAAACTTGTCTGTTTCAGTGTCAATCTGCTGTGAAAACCAAACAAAAGTCAACACTGCAGACTCTGCAGCAGCTGCAGCTGGGAGCCAACCTTCTTAAAAGACCCAGGGTACAAAGCCACTAAAACCCACATGGAGTAGGTATAGGCAGGCAGGACGCTATACCCCATGGCTCTGATCAGCACTGTCCTGGACTCTGGTAAGTGTGTTATTATTTCCGGCCCTTTACCTGTGCCCTGTTAATGGAGACATACAATAAAGTTTCACCTGTGTTTGACACATCACTGCTGTGCACTGGGCTTGCCTTTTGTGGACTATGTTGCAGCTTTTCTGGCCTTATCCAGTAGGAAAACTTCCAAGTGGCGACTCAGCCACACTCTATTGACTGTTCACCTCTGTATACCATTCCTACTATTCACTGAGCCAGAAATACAGACAAAACAGTGTTACACTAGATAAATTCATATGTGTTAGTACTCATTCTCCTGATAATACTGCTTATCCAAAAAAATCTAATGTTAGCAATTCAAATAATTCATCCCTTGATTTTAAGAACTGCCACGGGCTTTGCCTTCAACACCTAAATATAAATATTTTCTTCCGCTATTCAACTTGTAAATGTGTTTTTATTCTTACAGAAACCTGGCTTAGTGCCAAAATTCCTGATGAAGTCATATCCATTACTGGATATTAGTTATTTATATATATAAAATATAATATAATGTTTATATGTGATAGTAAAAGTAAAGGGGGTGGTGTAGTATTTTACGTAAAGAACTGTTTCTCTGTACATCTATCTAACTCATCATCATTATCTAAGAAATTTGATTATGTTGCTCTAGCTATCTGTGTTGGGGGAGGTGCTCAACTCACTGTCATTAGCATTGACACTGCTGATTGCTCTTTATAAAACAGTTAGAATAAAAAATAAATCAAACCCCTGGTTTTGACCCAAACTCCTAGCTATATATCATAGAAACAAACTGTGGTCAATTGCAAGAGCTTCTGGCACAAACACTGACTGGCAGAAATTTGGACAGCAGTGAAACTGTATCTTCACCTTTAAAAGAAAATCATAATCTGATTATTACCTATTCGCCCTCTCAAAGTGCAGTGGTAATGGAACAATATTCTAGAAATTAGTGAAGTGAACCAGTAAGTAATGGTAAAAGTTGGCCACACTCTAACATCACATAATTAACCCCCTTTTTATCCTCACTTCATATACTGTATATTACAAACACTTTCAAGCAGACCTGTCACATATTCAGAAATATACAATGCATAGATAAATATCAACATAAGAAAATCTCCTGGTGAGGACAACTTTGACCTACAGATTCTATGCCTCAGTGCTTCTGTTATTACTGCATCACCAGTAAACATTTTCAATTCAACCTTTACTTTTGGCAAAACCCCCTCAATATGGAAGACTGCTCAGGTGCTTCTATTGCTTAAAGGTGGTGACACTTTAGACCTAAACAACTATTGACCCATATCCAAGCTGTCCTGTCTTTCCAAAGTCCTAGAGTCACTAGTCAGCTCACTTCCATCCAAAGGTGATTTCACATACTCCAATCAGGATGTAGCAACATTTTAATCAAAACCTTTTGATAGTTGGTGGGTTGTTTGGTTGCTATCAATTATATCTGATCAAACGTCACCCAGATAGTCCTGATGAAGCATGAACTGAGATTTTAAGTGTTAAAATTGTAATAACTGATATTAATATTACTTTTGTTACTACTACTACTGCTAATAGAATTACTGCTACTACTAATAATAACTAATGTTTGTAATATTAATAATAATATTAATTATATCAATTAACATATTTTTATGGCATATTTAACAGTCAGTGGAGAGAGACAGGAAGGGAGGGGATGATGTGCAGTAAAGGGCTTGGAGTTCAAACCTGGGCCACTGTGGTAAAGACTCAGCCTTAATAGTATGCACCTTTAAATATTCCTAATTTAGTCTTGGATATTTAATGTTATGGTAAATACCTAAGATCTGAAGCCACAGTTTAAAAATAATATTTTTTTAACAATTATTTGTAGGATAAGCCCTTTCAGATGAACCATCTTGTTTTCAATGGGGGTTTTTAACACAAATATGCAGAGAATACAATACAATACTTATAATTAAAAAAAAACAAATAAGCATGTATAAACTCACACATACACAGACAAAAGCTCCCTGGCCAATCAACTCCCACGCCCAATGGTTCCCCTATGATGCCAAATGCATACAGTAAATGTACACAGACCCATACAAAGTGACATACATACATTAACATGCATTTACACATTGGAAATAAATTATTTACTTGTCTCAGATGTAATTAGAAGCAAGAGCAATTTGCCTAAATTTAAGTAAAAAGAGATAACTTAAAGTGATGAAAAGAATGAATTAAATAGAAAATTTGAATTAAACCATAGTTAACAATGTTTAGTAAAACCAATAGTTGAAAGTTTGTCTAGGAGGAGGTAGTGATCAACCATGTCAAATGTCTTATTAAGATCTATAAAATTGCTCTTGTAGGCATATTGTTGTAAAAATGTAAAGAAAACATCATTGGTACATTTTTAAAGGCAGTAGCTACGTCTGAAACCAGATTGGTTTGGAGATAAGATGGAAAAATTGTTAACATATTAAAATAGCTGATTAAAAATGATCTTTTCAAACACTTCTGATACGTTGTAATAATAGAAATAGGTCTATAGTTCTTGATATCGAGACGGTCACCACCTTTGTGCAATGGTTTTATCTTTGGCACATTTCCAGATTGATGGAAATTCACATGTAGATATGGATAAATTAAATAAACTGGACAGAGGATATGCTGGAACATGAGAGGCAAGCCTTATGGACCTTTTTTCCAAACCATCTGGATAAGCACCTGATCTTAGACACAGATAACCTGTTAAACATCAATTGGACAGATTATTCTAAAGGAGAAGGAGCTGCCACGTATAAAGTTATTCAGTGAAATGTCAGAAAAGGGTAAATCAGAAAAATGTGAACTGCAGACAGAGGAAAAATGTTGGTTGAAGGCATTGGCAATTATAGAAGGAACATTACCAATTTCATTACTGACTCTAATTTGAATAGTGGAGCTTTTGTAGGCTCTAGTAATTATACTATTGATTCTCTCCCAAAACTGATTAGGGTTATTAAAGTCATTAGCTAAATAGTCTTTACAATAATTGGATTTAGCTTTTCTTTTTTTGGTTGTGCATTTATTTCTTAAATGTTTATACGCAATCCAATCAGTCTCTTTAAAGAGACTTATAAGGTTCTTTAAAGAGACCTATAAGATCATCATTAATCCAAAGTAAATGTCTACTTTTAACCTTAATTCTCATCCAGTGGGCAATTTTGTATATAGGAAAATGCCCTGCAGCCAGCAGACTTATTTTTATCTCTGGGGACAGACAGGAGTCCTGAATTCTGAGAATGCAGAGCATGGCATGGAATATAAGATTTAAGGAGATCAGACAGGTATGAGGGGGCACGCCCATTTAAAAAAATTAAAATTAAAAGCACCTTAAAGTCTATTTTGACAGTGATAGGGAGCCAATGAAGGGAAGCTAAAACTGGTGTAATGTGGTCACATTTTCTGGGATTAGTTAAAATTCTCGCCACAGCATTCTGAACCATTTGAATCCTTTTAGTACTAGCATGTGGCAGGCCACAAAACAAAATGTTACAATAATCTAATATCAATGAAAAAAAAGTGTAAATTAGGATTTCAGCATCTGCCATGGCCAGAAAAGACAGAATTTTAGCTACGTTATGTAGATGAAAAAAGGCGGTCTTAGTAATGTATTTAATGTGCCGATCGAAGGAGAGGGTAGCATCAAATGTGACACCCAGATTCGTGGCTGTCAGACTATGAGAAATCACTTAGTTGTTGAGAGTTACTGTTACTTGATCAAACTGGTGTCTATGTCAGGCCAGGCCAATGACCAGCATTTCAGTTTTAACTGAGTAGAGAAGCAGGAAATTTCGAAACATCCAGTTTTTCACAGCAGACAAACAGACCTCTAATTTCATAATTTGAGAAGAGTCATCAGCCTTTATAGGCACATACAGCTGGGTATCATCAGCGTAGCAGGGAAAATTGAGTCTATAAATAAGTTGGCCAAGAGAGGAAATATAAAGAGAGAAAAGCAGAGGGCCAACCGAGCCCTGGGGTACTCCATATTTCCTATCAGAATATGTTGATGTATTGTAGGACACATACTGTGTTCTTTCACATAAGTAGACCTCTAACCAGATGAGGGCCAGGCCAGAGACGCCAAATTCGTTTTCCAGTTGGTCTGGAAGTATAAAATGGTCTATGGTATTGAGAGCTGCACTGAAATCCAGTAAGAGGAGGTGGAACCTAAATCCATTTAAAGCAAAATATCATTTACTAAGTGTCGTTTCAATTGAGTGATAGGCCCTGAAGGCAAACTGAAAAGGTTCAAAAAGATTATTGTTAGAGAAGTGTGCCGAAGGCTGCTGAGACACAATTCTTTACAGTGTTTTTGAAAATGGAAGGTTAGACAAAGGATAATAGTTGGTTAGACAGTGGGACAGTGCTGGTAGTCAATGATAAATACTCAGCACTGTAAGTCCCAAAACTGGCCAGAGATCTTTGAAGAGTTTAGCTGGCAGAAGGTTGAGGAAGCAGATAGTGGCTTTAGAAGCCAGCACCATCTTAGACAATGATTCAAGAGATTTAATTTCAAGATTTGTAGAGCAGAAACTATCTGGGACTTAACATAATGCTCATTTGGTTCTACAGTAGTAGCTGGAAAAGAAGAGCTGATTTTGTATCTACTCTCATTTGTTTTGCTGCAGAAAAATCTGCAGAAAATCATGAACTCTAAAGGGCGAGGAGCTAAGAGACAGCTGCTTTCGAGTAAGTTTAGCTACAGTGTCAAAAAGAAATCCAGAATTGTGTTTATTGTTACTGACTAAGTCAGAGAAGTATGCTGCTCCAGCAGTGGAGAGAGCAGGCTTGTAATTTAATACACACTTGTTCCACTGGAGGTAGAGAGCTTCTGCTTTTTGATTTTCGCCATTTTTGCTCCATTCTCCTGCAGGCCTGCGCCAGAGCATGTGTTTCCTCAGTGAACCAGGGTGTAGATCTCTTTGACCATCTAGTTTTGGTGGCAAGAGATGAGACTGAATCCAGAGGACTAGACACAGCTAGGTTTAATTCAGTGGCTCAATTTTCAACAGGGCCCTTCGCTGCAGTGACAGGAGCCAGGAACACTGGCAATCACTCACCAAGAGCAGTTAAAGTTGAGGGACCAATATGTTGAGTGGTATATACAGGATAGTATCACTTCAAATTTAATAAGAAAGTGGTGGTCAGAGATAACCGAAGTGATGGGAGAGACATTCAGATTAGACACCTCTATCCCGTGGGATAGAATCAGGTCAAGAGTGTTACCACTGCAGTGAGTAGGTTCTCGCACAAACTGGGTGAAAAGTAACAATATCAATAGGTGCTAGAAAGGGTTTACTTAAACGGTCACAGGCTTTATTCAGGTGGATGTTGAAGTCACCAATAAATAGAAACTTCAGATTACCACAAAATGGAATGGATGGAGTCTGTTGCCCTGCAGAAAGCAATTCATAACTCATGGAGATGGTTTTAATACTACAGCCTCAAAAGAGTTAAAGATACGATTAGAGGTTAAATAGATCTACAGATTAATGCCACACTCCCTCCCCGTTTAGTAGCCTGGGCAACATCTGAGACATCTTGTCTTTTTAGTGGAAAATTTTGGTGGTCTGCACATATGATGATGTGGAAATACAATTGTGATTACACTGAAATTCTGTTTTGAGGAATTTTGTCAGATGCTTTGTGATACAGTTCACTGCCATCAGGGGTGGTAGTGAACCGTATGGCACCATTAACTAATCAAGGAATGGTGATTAGTTAATGGTGATTTGCATATTTAGGAAACTTGTGAGTAATTTGGCTGGGGAGGGAGACAGTCCCAATGTTGTAAATCTGGCTATCTGTCTGATAATCTATAGTCTGACGATTTTCCTGGATAGACTTTTCTAAACCAGTGGCCTCCAAAACCGCACTTCCTATAAACCTAGCAGGCTTTCTAATAACCTATGACCTGCCGAGTGCTAAGCCCCTAATGTAAGACCTGATGTAAACACCTGTCTATATTTCTAGATAAAATAGCAGGGCATACTTCAGTAGGATGAAATGCAATCTACTTTCAGCAGGTCAGGGTGCCCAAGAAAGAAGGCCAGTTATCCACAAAACCAAATCCCTGCTCTCTACATTGATGAGCCGGCCAGAAGAAACCCTACTGTACATCTCATCATTACTCTGCGTGGGTAAGGGACCAGAGTCAATTAATTGATTCCAACTCATTTTTCTGGCAAACCCAAATGTCCTGGCTAGGCTACATGTTGTGATCTCTAACATCTTCATCTTAACGTTATTTGTGCCAACATGGATAACTATGTTGCTATAACTAGTGTTAGTGCTGGGGTGTGCCTGGGTTCCCTATTTCTCCCTCTAAGATGCCAGTACCCTCACATTATCCTCAGTGTGAGAAGCGCTGGCCCCAAGTAAGCAGTAAACATTGGCTGGCGATGCTTATCTAACACTGCGGGTGATGGAGTCCCATATAACTAATGTGCGTTGTTAAACCCTGTCAGGAAAGGTGGAGGAGACACGCAGGCCAACAGGGCTACCAATGGGGCTGGCAAGGGTTGAGACCTAGTTTGCAGTCAGGAGAGATGACTGCAACCATGCCACACAACCATTTGCTTGCTATTATGAGCAACGGTGATGAACTCCGCACCGTCTGCCAATGAGGCTATGCTAGTTCTAACACTAACGCTTACAGGTTCGCTGTCGGGCCTGTGGCTAATGCTATCCTGAGTACCCATCATATCTAAGGTAACGTTAGGAGAACTGTTTGCTGACAGATACATCTCTGTAGCAGAGACACCCTGTCTACAAGAGCGGAACATCTAACACAAGCTATCGTAATAGCATGATTGAGGTAACGTTAGCTGTAGGGAATGAGAGACTAAATTGATAAGCTAGGCTAGGCTAACAGTGCAGCAAACGGCTACGCTAGGCTAACAGGGCAGCAAACAGCTAAGCTAGGCTAACAGGGCAGCAAACAGGCTACCATCTAAGAAATTGTGAGAAACAAGTAACAACTCAAAATAAGAATCTAGCCCACAGAGAGTAGCCAAAGATAAGTAAATAAATCAAGAAATTTTGAAAAATTAAGAAAAATGAGAAGGAGCAGAGAGCAACTGTCGGTCTCATGGAAAATCATGTTGTGCGTCATAGGGAGCAGCCAAAGTTTAGACAACAGAATCAACAAAGAATAGACCTTGAGTTCACTGACCAATAATATTGGTGAATTGCTATATGATTTAGCCTTGCTATTTCATGAAAATGGCAAAATTTTTTGTTTTCAGAATGGATTTCAAGTGAAAATTAGAATGACTATACAGACTGAAATGGGGTTCATTCATGTTTCCCTGAATACTGAAAGGCCAGTGATTTCTGGTGTATCAGTTAATTTATCTAAGCATGTGATGATTACTGTAAGCATGAAGATATGTCATCTGTACATTGCAGTACAGATAAATTCACACACATTTTTAACCAGCCCATTATCTCACTGCCGGTTCTTTACCCATGTTGTCCTGAGTGAGTTGTGTTGCATCAGTGAAGATAGTCTAACCAGATATCTCTTAGTACAGGACACAGATGAGGGACTGGTGTTGGTTAATTTTTGACTGAACTGTCAGCTGACTCTCAGAGTTCCTTTATATAATGGGGAAGTTTCTAGCAAACTGTCTGCAGCAAAGAGGACATTAAAGGTAAGCATAGCACTTTACAGAAATATGGTAACGTTTTTAGGTAACTTTAACCTTTGGGTAACTTAGACTTAGATTAATTGGTAAAAGTTAGACGTGGAAGTGAAGCTTTGAAGACATGGTGACAAAATATATCATAGTTTGGAAGTAAAGCTGTTTAGAGGCAAAGCATATCATCAATATGTCCTGTTTAATTTAAAAGTATTAACCTGTCAAAATTTCATTGCAAAAAATCATGTTGAATAGGGTTGTATATTATCAAATAATACTAAGACCTACTGTGGTTGAACATAACTCACTTCCTTAGATTTTCCCTGGACAGGGTGTTAAGATGCGCGGTATCTCTGCCAGTTGTGCCCTAGCAGCACTGCTGCTGGCTGTAGCCTGCACAGACCACCACCATCACCAAGACTCTGAACACAGCCATGAGGGTGAGCTGAGCTGCCACAATCTGTCCCCTCCCAATGCTGACTCCGGCTTTGCCCTCTACAAAAGTCTGAATGCCAAGACTGCTGCTGGAAAGAACATCTTCTACTCACCACTGGGCATCTCCACCACCCTGTCCATGCTGTCTACAGGGGCCCGTGGTGAAACACACAGGCAGTTGTTCTCCATCTTGGGCTACAACACTCACAACCAGGCACAGATCAACGAAGCATATGAGCATCTTTTCCACATGCTTGGCCACAGCCAGGAGAATCAGCAGTTGGATGTCGGCAATGCTGTTGCAGTGCGCTCTGGCTTCAATCCTCTGGAGAAATTCCTTAAGGATGTCAAGCACTACTACTCTGGTGAGAGCTTCCATGTCGACTTTACAAAACCTGATGAGGCTGCTGCTGAGATCAACAGATTCATTTCAAGTAAAACACAGGGCAAGATAAAAGACATGGTGAGGGACTTGGACCCTGCAATGGTCATGGTGCTGATCAACTATGTCTACTTCAGAGGTAGGACATGTGCACAAATAGAAAAATTCTTTAAAAGAACACACCATGCATGCAGCTAGACAACTGCTTTGAACACATAGAGAAGCTGTATCTGTACAAGTTCAGATGCACATTTCATTGTGTTAAGGACAGAGCATTCCATGTATATGTGAAAAATAGCAGTGTGAAAGATATGAGAAAAGCATAACAATTATGGAGCATGTTGCAACATTTTAAAACATGTATATACTATCATTTGAGTATACGTACTGTATCTATATTGTTTTCATCTTCCCCCTCCATTGTCTCGTACAGGACAGTGGGAGAAACCCTTCAATGTTAACCTGACACACAAGGCAGACTTCCATGTGGACAAAACCACCAAAGTTCAGGTGGACATGATGGAAAGAATGGGACGCTACGACTTCTATCAGGACACTGACAACCACACCACTGTCATCATGCTGCCCTACAAGGGCAATACCTCCATGATGATCGTCCTGCCTGATGAAGGCAAAATGAAGGAGGTGGAGGACTACATCAATAAGGACTACATCAGACACTGGCACGACAAGCTCTTCAGAAGGTAAACGTAATTAGTTTCAATATGTTTTGAATCTGGGCCCTTGTGGTTGTAAAGTATGTTGTAGATACATTTACATTGTGGTTACCTGTATAATTATAGGGAATGCCTCAGTGTATGTTGGGCTTTTATGCACAGAGACAGCATAACCAGTGACTGCATGAAAATAACCTGGATAAACTAGTGACTGAGAAAATGTTAAATGGATTAAATGTATTTGATTTGCTCAATGTGTTCATATTTAGTACAGCTCAAGTTGAGTAAACTAGCCATAAGTCAACTGTATTCTCCGGTCATTCTGACACTGGTGATGTTCTGTGTTTCTCAGTTCTGTGAATCTGTTCCTGCCAAAGTTTTCTATCTCTGCTGATGCCTCCCTGGATGACACACTTAAAGAATTAGGAATGACAGATGCTTTTGCAAACAATGCTGATTTTTCTGGCATGTCTTACGAGGTCAAACTCAAAGTCTCGAAGGTAGGCTCAGCAAACATGCCTTCACATGTTTGTTATGTTGTGAGAGCTTTAATGGAATATGGCTATTTCATAACAATTATTCATGGAAGAATATGAAAATTTTCACAAATCCGTTGATGCTGCAGACCCTTTTATAACTTGTACCACCTAAACTTTTCCGAGATATGCTCTAAATAAAACTGGACGCTGACTGCCTCCTCCTGGTTCCTCGGCAGGTATCCCACAAGGCTGTGCTAAGCGTGGATGAAACAGGAACAGAGGCAGCAGCTTCCACCACCATCGAAGTCATGCCCATGAGTATGCCTGAAATCATGACACTCAACAGGCCCTTCTTGGTCTTCATTCTGGAGCATTCCACTGGGAGCATCCTCTTCATGGGCAAGATCAACAACCCCACAGCAATGTAAAGATGCTGGGGAAATGAGTGTTACATTTGTTACATTTTCACACTGCAGTAAGTTTCAGTAGCTTCTGAACATTAGCTAATTTTTACCTCAGCATTTGGAAGCCTTGTAGAGATGTCATAGTGATAATAAGAGAATTGAAGAGAAAATGAATAGAGGATAGTTTGATGAGTAAGTCAACAGATCTGTCATCAAGTAACAGAAATGTTTGTCTACTAATAAGCTTGTAGTATGTCAGCATGACATATTTATTACCATCTGTCATTTGAACCTGACTAGGTGAAAAATGTCTAAATACGTCATTATATATTGTATCCATCCGGAATGTTGTATATGATGCAGTTAATAGAAAACATTAGCAGATATATCAGTTGAAACATCTGCTAACACATTGAAACAAAGTGTTATTGTGCTATTGTTGTTTCGACATGTTTCAACATGAAGTGAAATAAAGTCTTGTCATGAACAACTGGCATTTTATGTTTTTAGATATATTTATTAAATTTTATTTTAATCTTTCAATATAATATTGAGGTCACAGATTTAATTATCTGAGGATGTACAATTTACAGTACCACTAAATGCTAAACTATTAAGCTACCAGTTGTTTTTCCAGAATGGAATTAAAGTTAAAATTAGTTGAAATGCTAATTTTGAATTTTGAATGAGTCTCTTTATATCTCTCCCAAAGGCCACTTATTTCTGGTGTATCATTTGATTTCTAGTATTGTGTGATGATTATTGTAAGCTCATACGCATTTAATGCACCTTATTAGAAAACACACACATACGTTTGTAACCAAAAATACACTACCTTACCAGTGGACAGCAAAAGAGGCCCGTCTTATTATTAGCACCATTATATATATATATATATATATATATAATATTATTATATTATTATATTATATACTATATTATAATTATTAGTTTTATTATTAGTCTCATTATTACTACATTTTTATGTGGAACCTGTATTGTGCTATGCCCCCCGCTCTCAACTGAGCTGGTCGAGGCAGACGGCCGCCCACCATGAGCCAGGGACTGTTCTAGACCTGCTCTATATGAAAAGTGCCCTGAGATAACTTCTGTTATGATTTGGCGCTATATAAATAAAACCGGATTGAATTGAATTACAAATAAAACCGGATTGAATTGAATTGAATTGAATTGAATTGAATTGAATTGAATTGAATTGAATTGAATTGAATTGAATTGAATTGAAATTGTACCTACTCTTCAACCAATCAGTTCGTTGCGGGAAAAAAAAAAAATGCACGTTACCTCTAGATTAACTATATGTAGCTGTTAGGGTGCACTCTACCTGGTAGCCTTATTAGCCAAAATGAAATATAAATAAACATAAAAAGCTAGTATTTGCAGCATATTAAATTTTTTTAACCGAATTATTTTATATCAAAATGATAACAACAGACTCAGAGCTGACCAGCTCATATTCATATGTTTTCCCAAAATAGAACTACATAAAAAATCCTGGAAGACTATTGATGTTCTCCTTGTGAAAGCAACACTGCCGACTGTCCGACCAAATTGTCATTGGTCGGACGACAGCATATTTACCAATCAATCGGCCAGTCAACTGGGAAAATGCAGCCTTAGATTTCACAAACACACACGTGCGTTTGTAACCCACAGTTTTAGAAAAAATCCCCTACATCAAAAGGAGTTCTTTACCCATATTCTGTTTAGTGAGTTGTGTTATCAATAAAGATGGTTTTGCCAGAAATCTCTACGAACAGGACAAGAAAAGAGACTGATCCTTGTTAATTTGTAATAGAACTGTCAGCTGACCCTCTTCGATGTACTGAAAATATTGGTGAAGTTTCTGCCAAACTGCAGCAAAGAGGACACTAATGGTAAGTGTAGCTCTTTATTGAAATATTCTGAGCATTTCATGTAATTTAGAAATGGAGCTGAATCTTGAATACATATGGACAAAATGTATGATGTTATGGAAGTCTAATGCTGTTCAGAGGTAATAAGGTATCATTACCGTGTCCTGTTTAAAAGGTATTGAGTCACTACCTGCTGTCAGCTTTATTCTTTCTATTCACTACATAATACGAAATGTTCTGAGATAACTCTTGTCATTTTTTTCTTTTTGTTTTATTTTGTTTTTGGTCTTGGTTATGAGTTTGTTAATTAGGGCCAGAGCACCGACCGGTGCAAGGACCCTATTGAAATTGCTATGTTTATTAGGGACCGAGCACCGTCTGGTGCACGGACCCTATTGAAACTGCTATGTTTATTATTATTACTATTATTATTATAATTATTGTTATTTTTAGGACAGGTTCATCGCATTTTTGAGGGGCTAAAGTTGCTTGAAAACTCACGTAACTATGCACACGCGTCAGATGTGGTGAAAATTTACATTTTTTATCGGCTTTCCACGTAGGTGTGGCCAAATCCTCCTCAAATGTTGTTTATGTTTATGTTATTGTAATAATTGTGAGTTTTCATCAAAAGCCAAATTTTGATGCTTCGCCATGAAACTCCATGAAACAGGAAGTTGTTGTTGAGGAGGTATGGTAGCTCTGGGTATGTTTCACCCACATGTACAAAATTCGGTAGGCATGAAAAATCCAAGACTTACAAAAAAGCCTCTCAGAGCCATACCTAAGCCCAACAGGAAGTCAGCCATTTTGAATTTACAATGCAATTTTGGCACCATTTTTGCCATTTACAGCTGTTACACTTTGATGAACTCCTCTTAAAGAATTAATCAAAGCAAAATCATATGTGGTCAGTCTAATCTAAAGACCTTCATGACACCTAATTGCAAAGCTTTTTAGTTTTTGCTGAACAGTGTCACCGTGGAGGCGTGGAGAATTTCAATGTTTCACCATGAAAAAGGAAGTTGTTGTATCTCATTTATACATTGTCCAATCTGCCCCAAACTTTACATGCTTGTTAAGAGTCCTGGCCTTGAGACATCTACATGCTCATATTAAGTTATACGCTTACCTACTGGCAACAGGAAAGGACATGTCTTATACTTTGATGTACTCCTCCTAGTAGTTTGGCGAGATCCACCTGACATGTGGTCAGAAAAGCCTTAAGACCTTGATGATGCTTTATTATGACGATTGTGACTTTTTATTGAATGGCGTTTCTTCGGCGGTGTGGCAAATTTCGATGTTTTGACATGAAAACAGAAACCGTTGTAACTCGAATCCACAACATCAGATCTTTCCCAAATTTTACATGTTCATTAAGACTCCTGGCCTAAAGACATCTACATGCCAATATTTAGTTATAGTCATCGCTCCACCTAATGCCAACAGGAAGTAAGCCTTTTGTGAGAATCATAATTTTATTTACATAAAGGTTTCATGATCTTGTCTACACTTATTCAACAACATAATGCATGTTTGATGCAAGTTGTCTAGAGCCACATCCTGGACACAGGAATTAATACAAAATGTGCAATATGTAATGTCCGCCACCACGCACTTGATGCAGGAAATAAAATCTTACTTGTTTGTGCAATCTCCAGTTGTTGTGAAAGTGCACAGCTGCATCAACCAGCATCCCACTAGCAACTCTATTGTGAACATAGTAGTATATATATATATAGTATACTTACTGTGGTTGAACTCAACTAAAAATTTTCTTTGATTTTCTTTTCATATGGACAGGCTTTAAAGATGCAAGGTATCTTAGGTGTTCACTTGCAGCACTGCTGCTGTCTGTAACCTGGGCAGACCACAACCACCAAGAGGGTGAGCTGAGCTGCCACCAGCACTCCTCTCCTAATGACGACTTTGCTTTTACCCTCTGCAAAAGTCTGATTACCAGTGTTTCAAACTAGACACTGACTGCTGTCTCCTGGTTCCTCCACAGGCATCAAAAGAGGCTGTGCTGAGAGTGGATGAGATTGAAACAGTGGCAACAGCCATTTTTACGTTGATGTCCAGGAGTATTCATGAAACCATGGAATTCAACAGGCCCTTCTTGGTCTTTATCCTAAAGAAATCCACCAGGAACATCCTCTTCACAGTCAAGATCAACAATGTAAAGGCACACACTAGGGAAATAGATATTACATTTGTTACATTTTAGTTAATTTTTTCCTCATACAGCCCTGTAGAGATGTTAAAGTCATATTAAGCCAATTGGGACGATGATGATTAGAGGATATATTAATGAATAAGACAAATGATCTATCACAAATAACAACATTGTTAGTCTGTTAATCTGTTTGCAGTCTTCCAGCATGACACAGTTATTTCCAACAGTCATCTCAACCTGGCTATATGTCTAAAGGTTGAAATACATCATTATACAGTATACTTCAGTGGCGACGTTTAAATATAAGTGACATATAACATTACACTGCTAGCAAAGCATGGAGATGTTTATGAAAGGATTGCCAAGTAAACATAAAACAGACGATGAACCAACACAGACTGCTTCAAACATCGCAGGAACCAAAACAAAGACAAGAAGATGTGATGAAGTACTGTATATCTTGCCCTTGGCTTTGCCAGTCTCAAAACATTTGCCTCTGACAAAATTAAGCCAGAAAATTTAAGACACCAATTGGAGACTTCACATAGAGGATGTAAAGAGAAGAACACTTATAAACTTTTGTGTCCAACAAAGTCACATTACTAAAGTGGCATCTATACCAATGTTCAACTCGCTTCCTACAAAGTAGACTGCAACAGCCATCAAACTAAAGGCTAATCCCCTGTCAAACAACACTGTTGTGACATGCAAAGAGATACAGAAGAACTGATTAATGACATATTTCACAGAAAGTCCTGATGGCTATCAGGTGAGAAGTTGCTATCCAGGCTGGTTGAATTGCAGGACGTGATTAGAATCTTATTTGAGGAAGAGGGGAATGAACTTGACCACAAATTTAAAGATATCTTTATCATGAAACTCACAAACCTCAGTGACATGTGTTAGAAACTCAATGAACTAAATCTGCAGATGCAGGAAACCATCACACACCCTCCACTACATGCAGATAAAATCATGTCATTCACAAGAAAAGTGGAGATTTGAGATGCTTTGAGATTTGAGATGAAATAGGGTTATATAGACTAATTTGAGAGCCTGGAATCATACACTGAGGTCAACAAGCTGCAGAACACAGTGATCCCAGGTATGAAAACTCATAGTTCTGCCCATATTACCCAGTGGAGGATACTGAGAAATATGACTGAATTTGAGACCTCTTCAGTGCAATACCAACTGCTGAGTGCAGCACAGCACCAATCTGACCTCTTATTGAATGAGGCTGCCGTTCAAGTCCGAGACCATGGCTGCATTTTGGAGGGGAGGACTATCCACTGCAAGGCCAGAAAGCCCTGGTTACACATCTACCTTTTGCCATATCCTACTTGTGTGAGACGTTTTTATGCAGTTGCCTCAATCAAGTAAAAACACGGGTCAAAAATGGGCACTGAAAATTGACTAAGGGTGGCAGTCTCACAGCTAATGCCCCACTTTGAGAGGATCAGCAGCACAAAGTCAGCCCACACCAGTCACTGAAAATATTGCAGGACTATTATTATTATTATTATTATATTTACCCACAAAAGGGGGGCTCAGCAGAAGAAGTTTGGGGACCACTGATATATTGTGTCCAGCTGATTGTCATATATGACACAATTTATAAAAACATTGATGCATGTGCTGCACTTGTAGCACCAGCTGACACGGCGATCAAACTTGAGTAGTGTTGTTCTCTTGTTGTTTCAAAATAGTTCAACATGAGGCAAAGTAAAGACAAATAAAGCTGGCATTTTATGTGTTATTTTAACACACTTTCAATCAATAATTCAGTATTACAATCAACATTAATCATATTCAGTAGTTGTTTTATGATTTACAGTATGAAAAAAGTTATTTTCTGAACAAATGTTAGCATTTAATCAATGACTAGTGGCCACTTTATATTGTCTACAGCATAGGTAGTACTGGAAAAAGGATTTGCTGTAATTTTGAGGTAAATTAATTAAAACTATGCCTTGCAGCTATACTAGTTAATAACACTCCACATCATGTAAACTGAACACCAGTGGTTGCTGATGCAGGTCCTACCTGAACTCCGTTGAGTTCAATGGGTCTCTCACAGTGTCGCTTCACTCAAGGTGCATGATGGAAGCCAGGTCTGATTTCCTCTGGTACGTTGTCAATAATGCTCATAGCTTGGCCTTGGTTTCAGTTGATTTAGGTTAGTGCATCAACAAAAACACCAGTCCAGTTGTTGGTGGTAATGTTCCTGTGAACTACTTTTGGGACTGACACTTATCAAACAACATGAAGAAGTTGAAGACTGTGATATCTGGAATTGGTCATGAATGATCCAAATAAATGGAAAATCTATAAAAAATTATTAGTTTTTGAATTTCAGTTATAATTATATTACAACCAGATCTATAACAACAATGAAATATCAATATAATGAAGACAGTTGGAGCACTTTGTTGGTAGAGTACAGCTTCAGATAATATTACAGCAAGAACGACAATCACAACCATTTATTAAAATTGCAAGGGTATATTACACAGTAAAGTATTAACCATACAGCCAATACTCTTCAAGTATAACAAACACAACAAGGTGCAAATGGTGAATCCTTGCTAGAAATTGCATACAGTTGTATGTGTGTGTGTGTGTGTGAGTGTGGGTGTGAGAGAGAAAGAGAGAGCTTGTATATACCCGTGTGAGGGCGTGTAAGAGAGCGAGAATGACAAAGGATTATGAGCATGAGGTGGGAAACTTCAGTGTCCAAATAAGTGTGGATGTATGCAGCACATTAGTAGAGAAAGAGAGAGGGAGAGCATCTAAGATCTATCTAAGTTGAAAAAACAACTTTAAAGAAGAACAAAGAACTACAGTAGGTCAAAGACCAGGCTAAAACACAAAAATAAATTCACAGTAGAAAAACCTGCTAAGCAACCAGCATTAAAATACAAGCATTTAGCATCTCTTTACAAACAAATCCTCAGCTAACTTTGCCCAGATGTCTGCCTAATTTGATGGTTGCACAGGCAAGCAACCAATTGTGTGTGTCTGTCTGTCCTTACCGCCAAATAGCGTTAAGGAGATCCAGCAGTTCGTGGAAATTTGCAATCCTGCTTTTTCTAGCTTGTCAGCTGGGTTGGGCCTTGCGTCACCAGTTGGGTTCAACGTGTTTGAGGCAAAGGAAGAGTCGTCAACATTCAGAAACAAAAGGGAGTCGATTAACTTCCATATCTTTTGAAACTGCATATCCTGAGGTGAAAGTTAACCAGTTACAATAACTAATTATCACATAAACACTGGAGTATCTTACAATAAAAAACCATGGCCAATGGTATGCATGAAAATGTGGTCCTTTGATCTTTGTCTCTGTTCTGCAGAAAAAGGGTATCTTTATAACGATGGTGTAAGATACAGCAGAGAGCGATCAAAGTTTGTACGAATGCTGGTTTTTATGGATAAAATAACATGGTTCTCTGGGCTGCTAAAACAATGGCAACTGATTCCATAGGCACAGTTCAGGCAGGAAGTTGATAAGCAGAGGATTGTGGGAAACTGAGTCCATGTGGAGACATGTGATGCCCCTACAACACTGATAAGAATAATAGCTCATATTTGAAATTGCCAACATGAATTTTAATGAATATTAATGTTCTTTCCTTAGGCATTCTCTTAGATTGAAACTTTTCAGAATAATATGTCTGTTTTATGAAAAGTAGACCTACATGCCTCTAGGTAACTCATTTTAATTGCTTTATTAATTGTATGTGCAATCTGCATTTTTTTTTACCATCATCTGAATGTAACTAATATTTTATGATTATTTTGTTACTTATTTGTTCATTATCTGGAAATGTAATAAAACAATTAAAGCATTTGAGCTTGATTGAGCACAGTCAGCATAGCTGTGGAGGTTTGTGGGAAAATGCAGGTGTTTGCGGAGCCTGCTAAAGGCATGTGTTTCATCCCAAATAATCCTAGAAATATAGCAACTCTAGTGTGCTCTTTCATGTGTAACCTGGTAGTGCTGACCATAAAATGCTGCCTGCTCTTCCTTCTCTGGGAGTTCACCTCGGTCTTCACAGCTGCTATCTACATTCCACCTCAGGTGGACACCAACACGGCACTGTCTGATCTGCATGAGGCATACAGCTGCTTGACTGGCATACAGCTACCTGACCAGCAAACTGCATAGAGCTAGGGATGTCTCCAGATCAGAATTTTCAGATTCCACTCAGAGTTGGCACTTCTAACTGATGCTTCAGCATAAATGGAGTGAGGTATCGTATTTGGGTGTGCTTGTGGTTAATTGGTTCCGGCTTTCTCTTATCTATAAATATAAAGCATCAGCATTATGGATGAGTCTTAGGCGGTCAGGTCCATCCATGTGTGCAAACCTTAGTTCTTGCTAAATGAATATGGACATATGAACGTGGTTTGGAAAAGCATCCATGTCGGGAATAAGTCATGGCAGTGACAACCAAGCACAAGATAATTATTTGGCTAACATTAAAGTTACTATTGCAGTACATCCTGACACACAGCCAAGCTGCAGTGATGGAGGTAATGTTAGCTAAGTGGCAGACACTGACAATTAGGAGCATATGGGCCTATAAAAGTCTGACTTGAGAAGTACCCCTCAGGTCTCTTTGGAATCAAAAAGCGGTCATTCATCATGCTATCACAATCGAGGGTGGCTTGAATATTTCATCTAGGGGATGCTGCTTTAAGTGCTTTCTCCTGTGCAGAAAATTTCGCTCTTCTCTGTCCACATGGGAACCAGCTTTTACTACCAAAGGCTTCAGTGACTGGAAACACACGGTAGATGCTAATAAAGGACTTAACAGACATCGGGCTTCCAATGAACATTTGGCCTGTTTTAGTCTGTGGAAAGAAAGAGAGCAGTGCATAAAGAAAGGGAAACACATCTCTACGCAAGTAAATGCAGATCAGCTCCGGAAAAATCTGTAGTGTTTTTAGTATTACTAATGTTTCAGAGTTTCTAGTTTCAAATCATTTGCCTTTAATGGGTCTACTAGATGCCATTGATATAATGTTAGAAGAAGGAAGTGGGTGTTTTCTATCCTTATTTGACTTCAACATAAGGAAAAACCCTCATTTGACCCAAATTGTGAAGTTGATTCCCCTGAAACAACACTTACACAAGTCATGAGATGCTAAATGAGCTAATCAGCATACTGACCAATGTTGTGACTGAAGCAATTGTGAAAGAAATTGGGGATTCAAGGTTCATGATCAAAGTAGATGGAATGAGGAATCCTACTGGAGAAGAACATGTCTCCGTAGTTACTTGTTTTCTTAAGAAGACAGCATTGGAAACCACAAAATGACTGTTGATGATGCTGGGAAAACATGGAGGTGCCCAGCTGCTTTTGTATGACAAACCTGGCCACACGGTGCCTTATCTACACTGTCTTAACCATCAGATGCATCTTGTTGTTGTCTATGTGTTGTCAGCCGATCAAGCCATCAGTGACTTCTTCAATATATGCAATGCTCTTAATAATTTTTACGTAAACCCATGGTTGCTGCACATTACAGAGGTGATAGACTGAAACGATTGCTGGACCAGAGGTCAGTAATTACTTCAGGACTAGCAACTATAGCTGTCATTCTCTTCATTTGAAGACAATATTTGTCACTATTTGCACAAATTGATGCTACAAGGACTCATAGAGCAGAGGTGCGCATGGAGTTTATTGGGCTATTATGGGAGGTGACAGAGCAAAGTTTTGTGTTTAGCACACACCTAATTCACAGGGTGTGTTTTTGGGATTTACAGGTAAAATATGTCTTCGTTTTAAGTATTTGTGGCATTGTTTGAGCCCCTCTTTATTTCCCTTGTACATAAAACTTCCTTGTTGTAGGTTGTTAAGCTGAGATAGATGGACCTTTTAGCTGGACTGACACTTGCATCAACTGCTGTGGAATATGTGTGCAACCTGCGTGAGTAAGACGGACAAATAGGAAAACAAAAACAACTCACAAAACACAACGGCAAATAACAAAACATAACTCACTCACAATTGCGCATGAGGGACAGTATGTATTTATGCCTCTCTGTCAGTTTATTTCTCTTTCATGTAACACGATAAACTTGATTGCCCTTCCATTCTTAATGCTCTGGTGCCAACCCTCTGGATATACGTCATTTTTATAAAAACGTTCATGTCTTTTCTTCAATACACTTGACCTACAAATATGAAAATTGCATTGGGCTGCTGACAGCACTGTCAACTGAAAACTCACTGTCACACTGGACAGCAGAAGAGGTGGCTGTACCAGTGTCTGGTTCAAAAGTAGTTTAGCCAACTTCATTGACCTTCATCACCGGAGCTGAGATTGCTGAAAGAGAGCGGTTCTCTTTAAACAGTCAGAGTTTGGAAATGATAACTGGATTTACTGCGGAGAGTCAGTTTACCCTATTACCGCAAACCAGAGTTCTACTAACCTTGCGACAAGAACAATATCTGTAACCATGGCAAATGAACACAGCAAAGACGGTGGCAGCTGTAGCCTAAAAATGCTCAATGACATTAAATTTTAAAATGCATGACAAAAATGACACTAAAATTTCATTGACGAAAACTAGACTAAAATGTCCTTAGTTTTTGTTGACTAAAACTATCAGTAATCAAACAACTAAAATTTGACTAAAATGATACATTTTCATCAAAAGACTTGGACTTGGCTAAAACCACATCAAAATAAGGTGCAAAATGAACACTGTTCCCTTTTATCACTTTTGCAGTCAGGAAAACGCTACTGCAGCCTGAAGGCCAAACAGAGAGGTTCAGGGGGAGCTCCCTTCCTCAGGCTGGCTAAAGCCTACATGATGCCCCATCAAGTAAGACCAGTGACAATACTCCCATACTCGGCATTCCTCTTACATCTCTTGGCACATAATCCATATTTATTTAACTGTACAGTACAATAACGACATTGTATTTATTGTACGCAATTTATTTATCTTTTTATCACTCTCACATAGTCTATTTTGATTAGGAAATTTTGAAATATTTATGCTTGCTTCCCCTATAACGTTCTACTTCATATATTGACCTTATATGTATTTTGACAACTTAATTTTTACACTCAGAGAACCATTGTCACATATGTAGACTTGCGTTTAGGCAACCTCTATACCAGAGCCCTATACCTACATTTATTTTAAGGGGCACAGATGGAAATTTAGGGGCACAGTTACTTTTTAAGAAAGTTACATTAATGCATCTCTTTTTTAAACATTAAACATACAGTATGCGTAAGACACAGGGGAAAACTGACTTAACTCTGAGATTACTAAAGAATTTTGAAAAACAAGATGTACTTAGGACCTAACAAAGGACCGGAATGCCTTGTGCTTCATGAATGCATTCCTTCTACTAAGTCTACTAATTCATTTTAGGCTTCTAAAAATTGTGTTGGGGCTTTGTATAATTTATCTATTCTGAATCCAATGTCAAGTTAGTCATGGAATTAACGTTAGTTAGCGACAACTGAAATTACCTAACATTTTCATTTTAACTGTTGAACGCAACGATCAGCAAAGGCTAAAAATGAGAAGGTGCTTCCTAAATGTTGTGTAGACTGAGCTTTATAAAGAGTGTCATAGCTAAGGTGTGGTTAGGATTTTATCAATTCTACTACTACTATTACTAAAAATAATTATTTTAAAAATACATTATTAAATGAAGAATAAATTGAGAACATAATTAGAATTTATTTATATTGTAGATTTAATAAAATATTATTTCTAGAGCAGCAACAGCAGTATCTACAACAGCAAAGTCATATAAACTCAATGATATCTCCTTGGAAATAAATTAAAAATCTAAATAAAATAAATAATATTCCTGACATTAAGCACTGGGTGAAGTTTAATAAGAGGGAAGAACATAGAAGTCAGTCACTATCACTCATTTATCCTGGCCTCCTCCCTTTTACTGCTAGTGTGGATTGACTGCTGGCCAGGTGTAATCCAAAAGGTCCCAAGAATTTGCTCAATTTTAAGATGTGTGGCAAGTTTTAGTAAAACAGTTAGGCTACTTGCAGTCAGCTTTCATTTTAGCTATTAGCCTAACAAGCTTGCTACAGTTAACACATATTGGCGGGGGATGGGAGACTGCGGGCAAAGCTGAATATATTGCACCTCTGCAAATTCATGCTTGTTTAACAGGTGTTTTGATAAATTACTCTTATGTGCTTATTACTTGAAAAGGTTTTATTGCATGTGCAGTAAGAGTAATATATTCACTCACTCATTGTCAACTTCTCTTCTCCTTTGATGTGCATTTCATAAGTATGTGACATTCGGAATGAATTACATTTAGAATTGTAGGTATGAATACGTGGAGGCTAAATGTAATATAGAATGGAAGTGTACTGCTGTTCAGAGATAAGATGATATCATTAGTGTGTCCTACTTACAAGGTACTGAGCAACTACCTGCTGTCAGTTTAATTTGCATTCACTATGTTCATTCAAAATGTTCAAAGATAGCTCTTTTCATTTCTTTTTATTTATTTTTTTTTCTTTATTTGTTTTCATTCTTGGTTATGAGGTTCATTTTTACTACTAGTACTACTTACTACTTACCCTAAACGTAAACAACTTACTGTGGTAGCCCCTAATTAACAACTTTCTCTGTTTTTTCTTTTTGTATGGACAGGCTGTAAAGATGCATGGTATTTTAGGCGTGAACTTGCAGCACTGCTGCTGGTTGTAACCTGGGCAGACCACCACCACCAAGAGGGTGAACGGGGCTGTCACAAGCTGTCCTCTCCTAATGCTGACCTTGCTTTTGCCCTCTACAAATGTCTGAATGCCACGGCTGCTGCTGGAAATAAAATCTTCTATTCACCACTGGGCATTTCCACTGCCCTGTTATTGCCGTCTACAGGAAACCAACAGCCAGCTTTTCTCCAGCTTGCGCTACAGCACCTTAAACCAGACTCAGAGAGCGTAAACCAGAAAGCGTACAAGCATATTTTCCTTGGTGGATATTATTTTTCTGATTCCCCTGGCTGTGCCCAAGCAGCTGGATGTTGGTAATGTCATGGCGGTGTGCTTTGGCTTCAGCTCTCTGGATAAATTCTTGAAGAATGTCAAGCACTACTAGATCTTCAAAACTGACTTTACCAAACCTGATGAGGCTGCAGCTGAGATCAACACATACATTGTTAATAAAACCCAGTAAAAGATAAGAAATATGATACAGAACCTGGACCCTCGCCTGGCTATGGTGCTTATTAACTATGTCTATGTTAGAGGTAAGAAACAAGTTTGAATCTGTGTCTCATTGTGTAATTTGCCAACAAGGAAGGTCACAACCTGACCCTGTGTAAATTAAATCAGTTTTAATTATGCAAACATGAAGTATGATGATTGTAAAGCATACTGGTACATTAAAAAAAAATGACATAAATAATTGGCAGTGTTACAGAGTATCTACATTGAACAACAAGGGAATAAACCTATTCCATTGCATTAGCAGTGGTTCAGGAACAACTACAGAATCATGTATCATGTTTAGTATCATGTTTACAGATTCCTTCAGAAGATGCTGAAAAGACCCTTTAGCTTCTACAGTTTTTTTTAGACCTAAAGGTTGTTTCAAGCTAGACTCTGGCTATCTCCTTTTTCCTTTAGAGGTATCCAACAAGGCTGTGCTGAGTGTCACTGAGATGGGAAAAAAACAACCACAGCCTTTACATGGCTGTGGGGCCTACAAAAATGAGATCAATGATCATAGGTGTCATCATGATGATAGTATCTTGATCAAAATCATTGAATTGTTACCATCATACTGATATTGTAGTACTAAATGTACATGTTCGTGTGTATCATTCTTTGTAGGAGAGTTTTTACTGGTCTCAGAATGGAAGTAATTTTGAAGAAAATTTCGTTGAGGTTTACTTTGAAAAGAAAGATAAAGAAAAAGTGATTGTGTTAAATTTCGTTTTTTTCTATTCATAGTGCAACATGACATCAAATACACTACACATAGATTAAAAATATTTAATATGAACATATAATTGTATGTAATTTCATACATCTTCCTTGGTGGGTTATTATTTTCTCAAATATAATTTTTTCCTATCAGGGTTACCTAACTGATGCCATGATACTCATTTACTTATTTTTTCTTTATAAATAAAGTAATGTGGGTCAGCTGGAGGAAAACACTCTTCAGTATCATTTTGCAGCTTAATCTCAGCAGTTTATGAATTAAGTTTTGTATGGTCGATGACACAACAAAGAGAGAAACCTAATGGTCAGCAGCCGACTCCTTGCCCCTTGACCTGTCAGCAGAGTAGTTGCTGCAGAAGTGTTTACACAATCAGTGCACATAAACTTTGTCTCCCCTGTCAGCACTCAAACACACATGAATAAGAAGTGTCTGAATCAAAAAGCTGAGTGGGCAGCCCTTCAGAAGGGTTGAAACACTTCCAATCTGAAGTATTATTCACTCTGAAGTCAAGTTGCTTCCTGACTCAGTGCGACCTCAAACTGAACACAAGCAACTACTTTCACTACCTTAAAGCTTCACAGTTTTTCTCTGGACTATGTTTCATACTGTATTACAAGGAAAGATTTTGAGGATACTTTGAAAAGCATATACAGTTTTTATATGTATCCTGAGCAATCAATTTTTATAAATTTTTACCGAGAGGCAGGGAATGATAAAAGAAGATTGTGACAAAATATTGTGGAAACTGTTATTACTGTACCACTTATAAGATGTTAAATATTTATTAGTATTTGTTTTTAATCAGGGATCAGGGGTTCTTTCTCAAACTTCGTACGGTGTTTAATTATGGGGGAATTGTAAATGACTTAAGGACTGTGTTGCTGATGCTAGTATTTACTCTGCAAGAAGTGTATTTTGCTGTTAACTTTACAACGATCAGAATGGAAGCAGTGTCAAGGCAAGTTGTTTTTCGTGCTATCCTGTATTTGTTTACCAGTGTAGCTTGTGCTTCAGGCTAACAAGTTATGGCAAACCTTCTTGTTTTCAGTTAGCATTAAATTGTTAGCTGTGCTGAATACTGAGGTACAACTAATGTGTCACAGTGAGCTAGTTCTTGCAGTGCGCTGTTAGCTTGGGCTAAAATAGTGCTTTTGAGCAATAGGCTAACATGTTGTGACGAGCCTAGCGTGCTGAAATACTCAGTTGTCCCACTTTCTTTCCAGTTGCTTTGCCAATAGCCGCCATCTTAGCTAAAGGGTCGGAGTCAAAAGTTAAAGAGGCTACATCTGGTTTCCCTCTTGGGCAAGGCTCCTCAGTCAGTTGCATAGCTTGCATGGGTGCTGAAGGGTTATTTTCATGTTGTTATATATTATCTTACTATTAGATTAAAAGAAACCAGCTTATGGTGCTTATTAAACTCAGGTGCTTGTACTAAACAGAGGTGTTATTCTGCAAAGAATGGACCCAAAGATATATGGTTGTCTATATATGAAAAACAACCCCTTATATGGAAATGGCATGACAATTCGAAAAACCGTCCTTGGGTGCTGTGTAGTGTCTTGATTTTTTCTACCTCTTTTTCTACAGATAAGTCGTTAAATAGGGAGAGTCAATCATGTCCAGAGTGAAATGTCCGTACGAGGGAGGCACATTCCTGAGGAGTGACGGAGGTCTCAGCACAATAAGAAGATGGCCGTGCCGACAATGTTATTTACTTTGTTTAAACTTAATATCTGCTGGACCAGGGAGAGATGGTCACTCAGACTTCGTGAATTGATGTGAATGCTGTATGCTTGTCAGGGATGCATAGTCTGGTCCAGAGCTCTGTAAGCAACCTCAATCTTTAAGACACTGCTTTATTTTAATAAATAGATGTGAATTTAACTTTTTGCGTCCTGCATACTTCACTAAACGAATGCGCGAGTCCTGATGTTTTGAAGGATGGACTCAACAGTGCTAAACACACCCAAGCTTCACTGGCTGAGAGTTTCAGTGGCCAACAATCATATCCTAACAGTATGCTGTTATATTATACTAATATTATACTAATTATAAATATTATACTAACAAATCTATGCCTAGAAGGGTGTTGTGTTGGAGCAAGAAAGAAACCAGGGTCTTGATCATTTCGAACTACCATCTCTCCTGGTCTCAGCACATTGATAACATTGTTAAGACAATGGGAAGAGGCGTAAGCATCAGCATGAAGAATTCTTCCTGTGTCTCTCCAGATGTTGAAGATGAACACGGTTATATTATCACTGTTTCTCCTAAATGCACTTAATGCTTCTTCTTATCTCTTTAGAAA
Organism: Xiphias gladius; assembly: GCF_016859285.1. Lineage (NCBI taxonomy): Eukaryota > Metazoa > Chordata > Actinopteri > Istiophoriformes > Xiphiidae > Xiphias > Xiphias gladius. The sequence continues at coordinate 19,992,097 of NC_053403.1, read as the reverse complement.
CTAACGTTATATTATTGTGCGCTAAGGATGCTCCATATCCAGGTCAACTCTCATACCTTTGAGTAAAGCAAATAAATGAGAAATTTTGCACTTACTTGATAATGATGGCACAATGATTATAACAAGAAGCACCAGGTAGATGTCAACAATGAAGCATCAGTGCTGATCACATATTTAGGGTTATCATTCGCTGAAGGGAAAACAGTCCTGCAACTTCATTTGAGTATCACATAGTAACGTTACAGCAAACACACTCATTTGATAGGAATCTGCAAGGAAACACACACAACTGTGAAATAAACAACATTTGGAAGGTCCATCTTGATTCAAAGATAGTGGGTATTCCACATGCACCGATTGTTTTCTGGTTCCTGGTCTTACTATGTGCCAGGGCCATCGTGACACGTGAAAGGTGTCCATCTCAAAACCAACTGACAGATTCCCTCACAGAGATATCAACAATACATATTATTTGGATAGTATTCCCTTAAAGAAACTTTGTAAATCAAAGTTATTTTATCATTGACAATGTCATTAATTTAAGTAAATTAACGCTGTTTTATAATACACCACTCTGTTGATGCAAGTTAATTTTGTAAAAAAGGACAGATAAGACTGAATAATTGGAAGAATGAATGACAGCGTCACCAAGTGGGTGTTATGAGTCACAAATAAACTAATATTTTGTTTTTCCAGTCACATGTTTGAATTTTCACATGGGTTTAAATGATTAGCTGATCAAAAGAAGAAAGAGAAGTGATGCCGGGGGTAATGAGGAGGAGGTTACTCTGGTAAAACTATAGGGGAGGGGAGGTGGGTCTCTGCTGCTTGGCATTAATGTTTTGAAAGGGGAGCAAGTGGATAAACACATTTTTGGAGATGCTAAGTGTTTCAGTAGTTTTTACATGCTGCTAAATACAATTTTATTGATCGCACACACACACACAAAAAAAAGTTCACTCCTGCTTCTACAACTCCATCCTAGGGGTAAAATTGATTATGACCAATTCTAACCCACATTGACCACTGCTGTTTTTGGTCTGCAGCTAAAAAGAAAGATGAACAATACAGAGCTGCTAGACTAGCTCTGCACTGTCAATATCAAACTAGCATTGACAAAATGCTTTCCAAATGATCCTGGCTACATTTAAGTAACCTGTTGTTTATTTGGAAAATCATCCTCTATATGCTGGTTTATTCAGATAAATACCAGCACAGTCTTTATTGGGTAATTAATTACAATAGTATTATTATCTATATAAAACAAACAACTAGACCAAGGTAGTCCTTAGGGTATGGTTTAGGACCTGCATGGTGAGAAGCATGCAGGTACTGAAATTGGTTGTGTATGCTGCAAAGTTTAAGTCCTCAGCGCTTGACTTGCAGTTTAAATATTTGGCTCATAAAGGTGTAACACCTTAATGCACTATAACTAGTGTTAATGGTGTAGAGTCTTTTAAACACCTTCAAATACTGTACATATAACCTTGAAAAGAAAGATTTCTTCAGATATCCCCAGAGACTACTTCAAAAAAGAAATCAAACATATGGAGGATAGTGAAACTTACAATTGCAATAGGAAATATTCAACCCCCAAAGACTTTAAGGATTTATCAATTAAAGTTTTCTCAAAGAGCAAGATTCTGCTTTGGATTACTTCTTTATGAGTTGAGTGAGATATAAAATCAACACAGAAAATGCATGATGTAGTATTGTGTGTAACAGTATATTTTGTTAAGATATCCATGTCACAATTATTCAACCCCTATAAAATATTGTTGTTTTAAAAGCAGTTTTTGAAAACAACAGTTTTCAAAAACAGTTTTTATGGCCTAAAGTGGAGTTGAAACGTAATTAAGCCTTTGAGAACTATAATGATCCTTCATTCACTTCAGCTGTGATGCATATATAAAACCCACCCATGAATGTATTCAAGGTGAGTTGCAATCATGGGAAAGACAAAGGAGCTTCCACAAAAGCTGAGAGAGGAGATTATTTCATCACACCTGAAGGGCCTTGGGTATAAGAAGATTTCCAAAAAATTTAATATTCCAAGAGACACCATTGGGAGCCTTATAAGGAAGTTTAAAATTTATGGAAGAGCTGGAAACCTGCCTGGCTGTGGAAAAAGCCCGTGTGACTGCAAGACACCTACAGGATGACCTGATGAAGGCTGGTACAAGTGCTTCAGTGGCAACTATAAGACGTGTACTGAATAAACAAGGACTTCATGGCCGGACTCCAAGATGCACTCCACTCTTGACCACAAGGAACATCAAAAGTTGACTAGAATATGCCAGGAGGAATTTGGATAGGACTAGAGTTTTGGGAGACAGTTCTACGGACTGATGAAACCAAACTGGACCTATTTGGACATATGGGCCAGCGGTATGTCTGTCGTGCGAAAGGCCAGGCTTATGACCAGAACAATACCATCCCCACGGTCAAGCATGTAGGTGGGTCATTGATGATGTTTTTCTGCAGCAGGAACTGGCAATCTTGATTGTGTACCTGGCACCATGGATTCCCAGAAATACCAGGCCATTTTAAAGAGAAACGTGACGCCTTCTGTTGACAAATTAAACCTCGGTGATCATTGGACTTTCCAGCAAGACAGTGATCACACCTCCAAGTCAACCAAAGCTTGGTTGAGAAAAAGATCCTGGAACGTCCTGGAGTGGCCTTCTCAGTCACCAGATTTAAATCCCGACTGAAAATCTTTGGTGGGATTTAAAGAAGGCAGTTGCAACACGGAAGCCATCAAACATCACTGAGCTAGAGGCTTTTGCGCATGAAAAATGGACAAAGACTCTGATCGAGAGGTGTAAGAAGCTTGTCAGCACTTACCAAAAACGTTTGTTACAAAAGCTAAAGGATGCGTCACAAAGTACTGAAGCTGGGGGTTGAATAATACTGCACATGCACATATGTTAAGAGTTACATTTTTCATTTGAACTTCAAAGTTAAGTCAACTTCTGTTGTCAAAATAACTCAAATAGGTACCAATAAATATTTTTTGTTTAATGAGGTTTTTTGTCATTTATTGTCATTATCTTTCATCCATATCACTAAGTCTTTTGAGGTGAGGCGGTTGAATATTTCTGATTGCAACTGTATTTGGGCAATATATTCATTGATGCATATAAGATTAAAGATAACCATCTAATATCACAAATATACTGTACAATACAATACAAAACTCCAGAAGACTAACAACAAGACTGACAACCACGTCAGTGGAAGCTAACGGGGATCCTATAAACAATAAACAACAAACAAATGTACTGATTAAACAATTATATTATGGTGAACTTGGATTTGCGGGTAGGAAAAACTGTCTAGAGAGCAGATTTTATCATGAGCAGTATCTTTGCTGGTAACAACAGGCACAAAGTCAGCACTGCAATGAATGCATCTATGCAGTCACATTGGGGAGAACACTAAACCAAGAATGATTGGTATGCATCAATCAAACACACTTACTCTCTAGCCCCTATTTACACGCAATAGCTAACTGTATAAAAGCAGATAATGTGGAATGTGGAATCCTAGCAGACCACATCGTATAACAAGGAAGGCCTGGTGCATGCTGGGAGGTGTCCCTTTATGCCCACCTGCCAGGATTCTACAATATAAACTGGCTGATAGTGTTGCTATGGAGTAAACAGTTGGCTTATGTGTATTTACAAAGGTGCAGATGGTCAGAATCATCAGAGCTGCATGTTAAATATAGCTTTTTGCACATATTAAGGTTTTCTACATGCTAATTACTATAAATGCAACTCAATTATATGGGCAAAGTTATGTCTGCATTGTAGTGTTAGCCCTACCCCCTGAATAACATCACAAACTCAACATTATTTCAGAGCCTCTGCACAAAGATGTGTTCATAAGTGTCGAGTCTCTGTGTCTCCCCAACTCTCCCTCTTCTACTAGTGAAATTCTCTCAGATCTCTCCGCTTTTGTTATTATTCCTGCTTGAAGAATATCAAATGCATGGTATGCATGCAAATCAAGACATGATGTGACCCATTGTGAAGTGGGCATCTATAATGCATATACCACCAGGTCAAGGGTGTGCAAGTCCAAATGACAGTTGTTTTAGTCTGAGGCTTTCACAGGGCTCATTCTGTCAGATATAATGAGACAAGGGCAGGGAAAAGATAAAAAATGAACTGATGAGATAACTGAGTGTTCTCAAATTTGGACACACATAACACAAATTCATCGCAGTCATTCTGGGGCGTGAAACAAATCAGACAGACAAATTCAGTGACTACCTGGTGAGCATAGTGGAGCATTTAGCTTCTGAAGAGCCAGATATTTCCCTCAGGAGTTGGTGTAGATCAAAACCAGAAATAAAACGAGAATGAATATTGGACTACAAGTGTCAGGTGGTCATAAACATAACTGCAAGTTAATGCTAATGTTGCTCTGTGTGAACTGAATGTAGGGAGTTAAATGGGTTGTTAACAGTTTGGTCTCATGGTTTAGTGGACAGATTGATCTGTTACGTGTTAGCTTGGCATAGGAACTGGGGTTGTTGGGAGGCAGATAGCCTCTACCCAAAACACGGAGAAATATGGCTCCCTGTCACTTTCTTTTTAGCTAGCTTGCTGACTTAGCCTCTGCTACGCTAAGTAGCTAAAGACAGGACTTTCTGGAGTCGTGAGTGCAGTCAGTAATTGGGGTAACGTTAAGGGGAGCTGTTGATGGTCAGTAAATACCTCCAGAATGTAGGCTGACTGCTTGTTAAACCCTAATGTCTTGTTTTCTGTTTCCATGTGTTAAATACAGAATATGTGATGTCTTGGTGTGAGGGCTTTGGAGTTGTTTAAAGGCACCTTTTATGAAGCTGTGCTGAGTAATGTAAGTAAAGTAAGGTAACTAACTACTTTTGGTATTGTGTAATTTGTAATGTAATGTCATTACTTTTTCAATGTGTAATGAGTAATTAATTAAGTTTATCTTGTAACATGCCCAACAGTGTACATAAGTGACAAAATGAGGACTTTACAATAAATATTTAATACAAAAATTTCACTTGAAACAAAAATTGTACTTCAAATGTTCAGCACTAAACTCAGTTACAAACACATTACATTTCCTAGGGATCCTTCACAATAAAGGTTTCTCTTGCTGATGCATTTAATGTGAAGCAGCGGCAATAGGAAATGTTCTGTTTGTTTGTTCTGTTTGTCGATTTGTTTGTTATTGATGAGACAAAATTGTAGTGGATTACATGTATGCACCATTTTCTTGTGAATCCCTCATGTTTAGTTAGGTAACGCAGCGCAGGAATTGCGCACTCCACTACTACTATCATGTATGTGCAGAGTTTGACACTAGAAGGCATTCATCTGCTAAAGGTGAAAAGTTTCTCTCATCACCCTCAGTTTAAGATGTGTAGGTACCACCAGGACTTTGTGACATCATAACTAGTTTGGAGGACAGTTGTGGTCCAGTATGCAACCTAGATAAATCTGTGTGGTAACTTGAAACCTTCAGAACACTGAGAAATGACTTTTCAGTGATGGGGGAGAAATTTAAAATATTTTCACATTCATGGATTATGGATTTTTCAATGGAGAAAGAGTAAATGCAATTTTAAGAAAATTGTTTTCTACTAGTTCATTTTTTGGTGGAAAAACCATCAGAAACACATTATTATTACACAGCAGAGTATTTTTAAATTCTTTCCACCATATCTGTAGGGGATCTTTTAGTGTATAGACACAGGCAGATAAACACCCAATAACAACCACCTGTTAATACCGTGGAATAAAAAGGGTTATGACTTATCTTTCATCAGCAGGACACACACATACAGTTTACACACATAATCACACACACACCAGTAGGTGGCAGTGTTGTGTCACGGGAACAGAGTGGGAGTCCTTGCACCTTGCCATTGTTCATTTAATGTTATACACATTTGAGTTTGTAATTTAGACCAAAATTAAAGCACAGCCGCTCTTACATTCATTGATCTACTTTACACATCAAAGTCAAATGAGTTGAATGCTTGGAAGGTCATGGAAATGCCCTTTGTCCTATCATCTGTTATCATCTATGTGCTAGCTGCGCCACAGTCTCAGCCAGGGAAAAGACATTAAAGGGGGAATCTACCCAAAGAGAACACCATTTATTTTTTATTTTATATTTTTTATATCCACTTGGACAGTGTAAACAGACGCAAAAAAAAGAAAAAAAGAAAAAGCAAGAGCCAAAGCTTTAATCTATCTCTGTGGAGGAAAAACTGCGGGCTTCTATCACAGATTACCACCTAATTAATTTTTAACAGTGAATTATGGTAAATTACTTACACAAATCTTTACCAAAGATCCAAGATCATAGGTTGGGTAGTTTTAAAGTCTTTTCTAGGGTGTATTTCACATTAAGAGTGGGGACTAAAATGTTTCTTCACACAGGTTTTGGCATTGTAATCAGCCAAGAGGACAGAATCCAGTGGTTCCTCATTACACAAGCATCAATAATAAATGCTACTGAATATAAAGCACACATGTGGCACAGACCTAACATACTGAATATCTGGTTATAACCTCATTAAATGTGTATCAAAGCCACAAGGAAAACGAGGCAAGAGCTGGGTTGACAGAAGGAGGCTGCTCCTGCATCAAAGACAAACAATAAGGAAACTGATAATATTTATTATTTATTTCTGCCTTACCACAGAAAGTAGAGATGTAGAGTGAGAACACTTTTTATGTTATGCATCTGTGTCAGAAAGGGGATAAACACACAAGAAACAAAAAATTTTTGTATGCACAGGACATTTGGTTGTGATTTCTTATTACAATAACTCATGCTGACAGTCCAAAGCACATCACTCATTACCTGCACTGACCTATGTGTCTGTGCCCACACACACAAACACACAAACCGCCACATACACACTGTTACTCTGTGTAAAGACATCCTGAGTAGCTGCCGTCTTGATGTTTGAATGTGTTGTTCGATGCCATGACCCTAAAATCTAAGCGAGTCTCTACTGTTTACAAATGGGATTAGACATAACATGTTGCAACAGAGAACCAGCTGTGTTTGAGGATTGACTGCATCTGTGTCACAGTTGTAATGTATCGATCCAGGTCATCGTTAAGATAACAGCTGTGTTTCATTAGTATTCCCCTGTCATATTGCATCAACCCTACAGAATCATGCTACTCTCCCTGGGTTCTTGATACATGTGTGGACTCTTTTTTTTTTTTACACCTGCAGCTCTAAGGTGTGTGGCAGTGTGCGCTTTATCCATCACATCTAATTCATTGTGAAATTGTTGTGGACCTGTTAGGGAGATCCATGCACAGACACATATAAACATGCACTTATATACCACTTCACCACCTATGATCTGTTTGATAGAGGCAATTAGTAAAGATTTACCGGATCATAAAAGATACACTGCAGGTGTTGCTATAAGCAGCCCAAATAAATTCACTCTCCCAGGAGTCTTGTCATGTGCATCAATGTGAATGAAGAACTGAAACTTGCCTTAAGAGGATATCATCAAGTAGTAATAGACAGCAATAGAGACAATAGTAAAAACAGCAGCACATTAGGAGCATCGAGCACTGATGTAATACATGGAAAATGGTTGTTGTCTGATTAAAATTCTGTTAAAAACACACAAAACAGCAGCACACACTGTGGAAAAAGATCAGAGGTTTTAGGAAACCTACTTCTAATTAACAGTTATTAAGTTAATATCTCTAAGTCAAAAACTATGTAGTAGATAATTACAATTTACAATTTTAGTCCTAAAAGTTATTTTATTATAGGAATAGTTTGACATTTGGGTAACAAGCTTATACATTTTCTTGAGTAGTTGTTGACAGGTATGTTACTGGTGAGAGATCTTTGTTGATGATTTTTACACTGAACAATCAATCGATTGTCAAAAAAATAATTTTCAGATGTACTGATAATGAACTTTGTTTGTGTGAGCTCAAATGAGCCCAATAAAAACTAAAACAACTCAGGTCTTAAAACTAGATTTTGACACAAAGTCCCTCAGCAAGACAAGGGCCACAATATGGAGGATGGAGGACCAGTCGTCGATTATATTGTTACATCATTCATGCAAATTTCTGAGAAATTTGGAATTAACCAAATTATGTAAACCCAAATGACATGAAGTAAACCTGTGCCTTTTTGGGTTGCTGGGTGTCTGGGGCCCCTGGAAGGTTGCACACTTTGCCCTCTTCGTAATCCAGCCTTACTTGGAGGCAGAAATCTCGGAAAAGGAAATTTCAAAAACCTGGATCACTAGTGGTAAAGAAATGTAAACCATTGAAATGAACAATTTACATTTTGGGATATGATTCCACTCTCATTACTGTCTGGTATTTATGAAGCTACAGCTAGCAGCCAGCTGAAAAGCTGTAGTGTATCCACAAAACAATGAAAAAACAAGCTCAGGTGTGCCTTGAGATTCAGTAGAAATGTAGAAAAAATAAATATGGTAAACATGGTACTGTCATCACTGACATACTGCTTCAGGACAAAACTACATCATCTCTCACCTCTCTCCCCTCATCTGATCTGATCTTATTCTTTACCAATCCACCATGTGAAGAAAAAATCTGAATTGTGGGTTTGCGAAAACGTGAGGGCTGCTGTCTTGGACATAGCTGCAGTTAAGCCCAGCCCCTTCTAAGTGCCATGATGAGTATACAAAACTGATCTTTTTTGCGTGGTTTAGAGTGAACGATAATCAAAATTAATGTTTTTATTTGATTGCACGCTACTGTCAAAAACTCTGAAATGTAGCAGCCTTTTTGACAGCGGAGGAACTCGGGTAGAGACAGAGTGACATAGAGACTGAGAGAGAGAGCGACAATCAATGGATCATCTATTATGTCCAGGACTTAATGAAAAGGCTCTGCTGCAAATGAATACAGTCCTGCCAAAAGGAAGTCTTCAGAGGCCTTGTCTGCCTTCAGCTTGATGTCATGATCAGTTTAATACTCAGGCTACTTGTCCTCCACTATTGATCTGCTGCTTAATAGTTTTCCTTGCACAAGCATCATTCAAAATGCACTTCATTGCTGTTGTTTTTCTCCTCTTCAATTCTTTCTTACACCATGTATCCATTAAGGTACTATCTATCTATCTATCTGTCTATCTATCTATCTATCTATCTATCTATCTATCTACAACATAGACAAAAGTATGTAGACACCCCATCCATAATCTTTTGTTTTCTTTTGATCTACATCCATTTTTCATGGTTTTGGTTAGGATCCTACAACCCTGTCTCCTAAAAATCATGTTTATAAATGTATTTGGTAAAATGATTTAGTTGTACTAAATAACTCGCGGTGCCTTGAGTTATTCTGTGACCCATGTAGGAATTTTAGCTAGCTATCACATACTCTATTTTGTTACCAAAAATGGTGCCCCCACATGGTCACAAGTTTTTGTCTTTTCAAAAATTTGATTCTCTAGTGTCACAGAATCTGACTAATCACAGAATTTGATGGGTCACAGAATGTACCACCATCTACCAGTGTTCACCTCCTACGTACCATGAGTGGATATAAGCTCTAAAACCACTGTAATTGAGATTCCATTTTTGGTTAAATATTGAAGAAGGAACCACATCATATCTAGTGCTTCAAATCAGTGTTGCCTCTTTCCATATTTAAAGGTGCCCTGTTGAGGTATCCCATAAACTAACAAAAGTTGTGTTTACATTCAGTGTTATTCACCAAAACGTACTGTGTAAATTTGAGGTCTAACGAAAGTGTTAAATGTTAAAACCACAGTCTCCCAAATTTTAAGTGCTTTTAGTTGCCATTACCAAAGATACTATACATTAATTGTGTTGCAGGGGGCACAGGCAAATATTGTAACGAAAACAAATAAATACATAGTCTGTGACCATATTGCAGTCACATTAAATAAGAAAATTTTGAAACTTTGAAGATATGTGAATTAAAATCATATCTTTATTATGTTGATCAGAAACAGCATTACATTTCAACAATCACCTATGGGTGTAATGTTGGGGTGTACATATAATTTTGGCCACATGTATCTATCTATCTATCACCTATAATTTTTTTGATTTAGGTTTATAAGTTGATGTCATACAGTATATATAAACATTAAAACTGGAAACTGGTTTTAAGGTTGGGGCTGATTGGTGTAAATCCACTCTGTATGTCTGTTACTGGCAGCATTAGCTCATAAATCAGTTGTCTATTAACTTCACTGGATCTCAGACGTTATCTCTGTGAGACAGCAGAGTGCAACATCGTGTTGCGTCCTTGTTAAAGTGCTCTCATCAGTTTATGTGTCCGCTGGCACTGTAAACCATGGCCCTGGGATTTATAACAACTCATTACTGAGCCATCATAAAACCCTCGTGTATAAATGTTAATGCTCGTGATTTATATTTAAATGTCATCTAGATGTTGCAGTTGAAAGGTGTGTTAATGAGGGGGAATGGTGAGGAGGGAGGGGGTCAAAAGACTGACTGAATGGCAGACAAAGATGTCAGATGAGAGGAACATTGTGAGGAAATGAATAAATAATTTCCTGTGATGACTTTAATTCCTTCATCTTATTGTTCTTCACTTAATGCTTGGCTATTTGTCATGAAAGCTGTGTCCCATGTGGCGTATCTGCAATCAATTAATTATGGGTTCCTCTCCTTTAGCCACTGTCAGAACTGACACTTTCTTTTGTTCCAGTTTGTGGGCACTGCTAATAATTCTGTGTGCTGGTGATTAATAATTTCATATACTGAACAGTGTGTTCGTGTTTGTGTGTGTGTGAGTGTGTGTATCCCACTTCAGATCTCAGAGATACACTGATAATATCTGTCTGTGGACAGATAAAAAACCGAGGGAGAGAGGGAGACTCCCTCCCTTTGCTCCTCTCCTCAGGAGGTGACACACTTCCGCATCAAAGCTGAATTGTAGCTTATTAGTCTGTCAGAGTGAGACCGGTGGTACGGTTCAAACGCTATTGCTCACTTTCAATTACACTTTTGGAGATAGATTCATATTTATATCTGGGAGAAATGTGATCATCAAAGCAATTCCTTCCTATCTGGGTTAGAGGAGAGTTAGAGCTCCTGATTTGAGCCAAAATAATTTCTTCACTGCAGATATAAATACAATTCTTTTCCACTTACACAGGATAAAGGTTTTAATGATAATGTTTTAATGATAATGTCTTTGATAGCTTACATGACAAAGCAGATGTTGCTGAAAGTTTGGATCTGATGGACCTGATAGCCTGGAAACACAGTGGAAACCTATCTATGGCTAAAACAAGTTCCTGGAGCAGAATAAGTCATGTTCCAGAGCCCTGATAATAGATATCATTTCAGCAGTTTCAACATAGACATGATCTTCTTGGTTGCCTGCTTTTTACTTCCTCCAAATCTTACTGACAAGAATTGCATTCCAGACTTTGGCTTTGAATTACACAGTTCTGATTCATGTCCATTGCTCCCCCTCTGCCACATCTTTCTGTTTATATCTCCTATCCCTCGGATGATCTGAGGTGAGATAAGCAAACCAATCAACCAACAACCAAAGCAGAGAGTCCTGTTAACTGAAGCAACAGCCTAAAACATTATTCTCTTTAAAGCTGCACTAATCAAAATTTTTATATTAACGATGGGTGGGTCAAATGACTATGTGTAATGTGAAAGATACTTATAGTTGCAAACCTACAGATAATTATCACCTGACTCTAGAGTTCCTCTCAGCTCTATACAAAGTTTTAGCATCTTTCAGCTCATTGTTTTACGACCCACAACTTTATTGTTTTGGTTCAGTCTCATCACTTTCATCAACCTAGTTTCTGGGCAGCTGGCAGCTGTTTTCTGTGAAAAAGGTCTGAAAAACCCAGTGTTGTTTGGTTCTACCTTCCCAGAACCAAAAAGCGGACAGACAAAGTTAGTGACTAGTCAGTGAACACAGTGGAGCATTTAGCAGCTAAGTCAAGAAGCTAAGTCAAGCAGACTGTTGTCTTCAATTTGTATCACAGGTGTCTTCAATCTTATAATCAGTCATTCAGCTTATTTAAATGTAGAAAAGTGACAATTGTGCTTTTTGGTATCACTGTGTGCACCAAACTGAAAATGGACAAGAGAAAGAAAAGTAGAGTTGTTTGAGGAAATAAGAAAGAAAATATTTGCCAAGCATGGTCAAGGTAAAGGCTACAACACCATTTCCAAGCAGCTTGATATTCCTGTGAATGCAGCTGCTGATACTATTAAGAAGTTTAAGGTCCATGGCACTGTTGCCAAACAGCCAAACTCCCTGGATGTGGCTGAAAGAGGACAATTGACCCTAGATTGAACACAGGGATAGTTTGAATAGTGGAAAAAGAACCAAGAAAAAGTTCGTAAGATCAAGGTACAACAGTGTCTGGCTCCATGGAAGAACACCCAGGAAGACCCCACTTTTCAAAGAGAAACATAAAAAACTGACCAGAGTTTTCTTAAATGCATGTTGACAAGCCACAATGCTTCTGGGAGAATGTCTTTTGGACAGATTAAACTAAATTAGATATTTTTGGTAAATCACATAAACTCTATGTTCAGAGAGATAAAAATGAAGCTTTCCAACAAAAGAGCACCATCCCAACTTTGCAACTTGGAGGAGGGTCAGCTATGTTATTGGGTTGTTTTGCTGTGTCTGACACAGGGTGCCTTGAATCTCTGCAATGCATGTTGAAATTAGAAGATTATATAGGCATTCTGGAGCGAAACATACTGCCCAGTGTCAGAGAGCTCTGTCTCAGTTGCAGGGCATGGCTCCACCAACAAGATAATGACCCAAAATATACAGTACATTTAAAAACACCCAAGAAGGGATCAGAAGAAAACATTGAGCCATTTTGAAGTGGCCTGTTATCAGTGTTGATATTAATCCAATTAAAAAACTTACAGTTGGGGGAGGGCACCCATCAAACCCGAGGGAAGAGTTTGCTTAAGTGGAATGGGACAAACTACCAGCTGGAAAGTGTAGAAATTTCATTAAGAGCCACAAAAAGTGCTTGATTGCAGTGATTGCCTCAAAAGGGTGTGCTACAAAATATTAGGTGAAAGGTCCCCATATTTTTTCTATGCCATTTTCATTTGTTGTATTGTTTAAAATAATATGTTACATCAAAAATCAAAAGCAACTTTTCTGTTCTATTAAATATAGAATAGAAAATAGTGGATGCCAATTACCTTTGTCAGTTTCAGCTTATTTCAGAGAAAATTGTGGTTTTTCTTTTTCAAGTGGAAGGGTACTGTGCTGTTTGGTGCTGAACCAATAGTGGACAGTTGTTTTTTTGGAGCTGCTGTTAAAACAAATTTGATGAGAGTGGAGTGTGTAGCCCTGAAAATGAAAACAATGAACTAAAAAAAGCTAAAAAGCCCTGAGGGTAGAGTAAGGTGACAATTTCCTGTGGATTCATCAACCACTGCCAACCCTTTTCACATAGATGGAGACGCATAAAAAAACAAAAAGTAATGCCAAGAGTGTAACCCATTACCTCTGAAATTCCATAAAAAATGTAAGTAATCATTAAAGACTGTCATAGAGTATGTTTTCTCAAGTGGTGTCTGTGATTGTTTGTGTATGAGAATGTTTTAGAAATGCAGAAACAGACAAAACAGCCCCTCAGTGTCCTTACTTTCACACATTGTTTTCATCTGATTTTCATTAAGAATCAATTAAGGCCAAGACAACATTTATCTGCTAAAACATTAAAATCCAATGCTGTCCCCCAGTGATATGCTGACTGTGTTCAGCAACGATAATGCTGTATGTGGATGTGTGTTTGCAAGTGACGATTTCTGTATTTCTTCCAGTACTTTATGCTGAACCTCAGCAGTGTGTTTCTGTTTATTGCCAGGATCATTTGGCCCTTTGTTTAGCCCCCAGATTAAGCAGCCTTGCATGTAGCCGTTGTTTCCACCCTGGGACAGTCTGTGGAGGTGTCTTCATGTTTTCCAGCGACAAAACTGACCTGCCTGGTGATCTAGTTGTGCAGAGTTGGTGAGCAGCTTAGAAAAACCAGGAGATAAATGGGCTGTGAAGTCCTTGTGTCAGCACAGACAACCACCTACAGTCTCCGGAGGGGCTCCTTATGTGATTGCAACCGGCGTTACTGTGTTTCCTTTGAGGCAAACCTTTGTCACCTGAGAGCAGTTTGCTACTTCACACCTTTTTTTCTCTTTAGGAATAATTTGAAACAGGGAAGCAGATTTTGTTGGAACACACATGTATGGCTTTTTTAGAACTGGATCATTTTGGAAAAGATTTTTATTTGTATAATGGTAAATCATGAATTAAAGATGAGGCTGGAGTTCTGCAATTGCAGTGTGGTGCTGGTGATGAATAACAAAAGCTGGATCACCTCAAATTCTGCAGATGCTATTTACATTACATCCAACCACATTTTACAAAAGCAAAAAAAAAAAAAAAAAAATCTCTCTCCCAGTATAAATAGAATAGGTCCAATCTATACCATGACAAGCAAACTTTCCACCAGTTACCGGTGTCCCTGTTGTTGTCAAGGCAACTGTGAAAAGTGGCACACCAATCTGCTACGAGGAAGGAAAGGGAAACAAACCAAAAACATCCAACGAATAATTCAATATCAGCCGGCTAATTAAGGACAAAATACGAAAAACAAGGCAAAAATGATATAGGACTATTCATACCTAGCCTTTCCACTGTTGTATTCCCCACATCCCTGGATGTTCATGTGTAGCTCAAAAGCACAACCAGAGAGTCATTCTCAACATAATGTGTCATCAGAGGATGCGTGTGGTAGAATATTTCATGGATAATTGAGCTGGTATGATGCTGGGCAGTGTTATCATCGGGGGAGAGATAGGCGAAGGTCTCTTGAGGAGAACAATCAGAGAGGCTTAACAAGCTCTCACTGGATTCTCACATCATGTAATTAAACCAAGTTGTTGGAACAGGCAGCCCTTGTGAACCTTCCAGGATAAGACAAGAGCAGTACACATCTTTTCCCTGGGCAGCACTTTTGAATTTGATTTGTGAATTCTGGGGTATACTCATTTTCAGATTTTTACAAGAGTTACCGGGGTTGGTAAGAAACTGCTCAAACAACGTCAAAATTGTGTGTATTGTGTTTAAAGCTGCAATATGCAAGTTCTGGAAATCAAACTAGCACTAGCATGAGTCTCAAAAGCAAACCACTCTGCTCCTCCCAACCCTCCTTCTCCCTGATCTGTTATGCTCCACCCACCCCTTCACCTACATCCTTGTTGTCTACGCTTTCCCAGCTAATGCCGGGAACTGGCAAGCCAGTAAGTGAGCCGTAAAGTCATCGTCCAGCAGCTAATTCTAGCTTGAAGTTTGGTTGTGAGTGGACTAGTAGACCAGAATTGAGTTCATTTATTGATTGACTTTGGCCTTCTAATTGGTTGAAAGGGTGACGCTAACTGAAAAATTTTAAAAGGGATTATCTCTGCACTGCTGCCAGGCTGTTAAATGAGTCACAGATGACTTTAACAGTGCCTCTCTACATTAAGATATGTTTTGGACCATATTTCAACAAACAAGTATTGAAAAGGTTACATACTGTGGTTTTGAATTTTAGTTGTTTTATTTAAATCCATCACCCAGAATTGTTCTCTGTTCTGTTTTACACCTGCCAAAAATACAATTTTGTTTCATAATATAATCTGGCACTGATTCACCCATGGTTAATTGTGACCACCAAACAGGAGGACTGGTAAAAAAGCTGAAAAAAAAAAAAAAATCATAATAATGGTCTTTTAAGTCTACCAACAAAAGTAGAAATATTGTGTGTATAGCTGCATTATTAATGCACTAACCAATTTAAAAGAGTTTTATTTCCTTAATAGAGACCTGATACTTCATGGTAAATATTATTGTATTTCAATACATTGTCTTTGAATAATATTCAGTTCTTAGAGTATTAGCTGAAAATAACAACATTGGTTATTGTTATTATTATTATTATTATTATTATTATTACTATTATTATTATTATCCATCAAACATGCAGATAAGGTGAAGAAACTTTATTCAGCCCTTTGTAGTGTCTGCAGGTCTTCTTCTTAGACTGGAAAACATCTATTGCAAGAATCATTATAGATAATAATTGAAGGTGACGCAGATGAGTCTATCAAAATTTATATCAACTCAGAGCTTCTCTGGATTTTGGCAACTGGACAGTAAGAGGATACTGTTTGGAGAGATTTTAGAGAGTAAAATTTGACTTTGAAAAGTTATCCCTCATCCGCAGTGGAAAATAAGCCTTTGTCCATTCCTATATTTTACCTTCTTTGTGTCATCCAACAGTCCCCTTTTTTAAGAGTATAACTTCAGTGATTTGACATCAGCTTTTGCTCTGAAGAATAATTTCAGAATGCTCAGTTATCATGCTACATGTTTTTCTTAGCATAATCTCTAATTTAGCAGTTCTCCTAAATTCTGCGTCAGCTCCTGCATTGGCATTCTTTAGCATTTGTTTAGATGCAGTGAACCTCCATCCTCTCAGCACCTACTGTGCTATTTTCGACACTGCTTTGTTTAATTATCTTAAGTCCCAGCACTATTAATGTTATCCATGTTTTTATTTTTTCAGAGTCAAAAAAAGTCAGATTTTTTGTGTTTTCTAGATCTATCCACAATTAACATTTTAGAGCTATAAGCTGAAGAGAATCCCACAGTGAACTCACTTACTTCCTTTGTCATAGCAATACCTCATTCTGATTGGCTGGTGTACTTGCTGTATGAAGTACCAGTTGGTTGGGCAAATAAAATCATGACCAAAAAATTGGATGGATTTTTTATCAAAATGAACTAACTTCTTTGTGGTCATGACCATTCATTCAACATATTGTGCATGTGTGTTGCCTGCCTATACTTATGTTTGGTGAAACCCTGTCAACCTTGTTTTTTTGCAGTGATTAATTTAACTTGGTGGGTGGTAATTTGGTTACATTCTTATTTCGCGATGATGCGGCTGTTTGGATGGATAAACTAATCAACATAATACAGCTTCACAATATGACATCTTTGCACAGTTTCTAGTCTTTGTATATACAGTAGATTCATGTTTTCAGCACGACTCAGATCACCACTCTATGATCTGGCTTGACATTTTCTTGTCTAAAAATGATCGACTTGACTGTTTTTTTATTAAATCGGAACTTTTACTTGTTTATAGAAGTATGGATGCTACACATTCGGGGCTCCAGAAGCACTTCTTGAAACAATACTGATGAACTAGTTTAGTACATTACACAGGGCTGTTAACCATTGACAGTAACTGATTTTCTATATGCAGACGCCCTGAAAGGTCTGCAGAAAAAACATTACCTTTTCTGCAGAGCTGCAGCATGTGAGGCCTAATAGTTGAGCAGAGAATCCAGCAATGGGGCTTATGGTGGATTTGGGGTCAAAGCAATGAGTGAGAAGATGAGAAATGCTGATGTTTTTTAGCATGTGTAAGATCTCCGAGCTTTGGGACAGAATCAATGCCAAATTCCCTGATTTGCGTTCGAGGATTTATTTCCACTAGATGCCTTACGTTTTTTAAAGAGGGTCCTTGACATTTTGAGTCAGTCTTTATACTTTTCCTATTGTGAGAAAGCATACATTGACCCCTCAGTTTCTCTGCAGTTTCTTTATGGACCAGATTATTTATTCCCTACAGCTTGAGTGTCCACTGAGAATCATCCGATATGTGGTCAACAACAAGCTGAGAAAAAGATCTGTCTCTCTATCAACAGTCAGTTGTACATCCATGTTTCCCTTGTGATATAATTTTGATGAACAATGGTTCTGACTGGCAGGTGCAAAAATAAATGACAAGTTGATTACACCCATTCATAGCATCCCAGTTCTCCACAACTCTTAATGAAAGACTGCAAGGTTTAACTTTTAAAAAATATTGGGGAACAACTGCGTTCATCAACAAGGTGAGTGGTACGCACGGCTTACATCTTAGATATTTCTGTTCATCTTCACTGAATACTACGAACCGTAATTAATGCTTGCTGGTAGCCATGGTTAAAGCTAAAGAAACTAGAATATACATTTTACAAGAAATATGTGATTTGACAGTTATGACTTTGTATTTGTTGAAGATGATCTATGCTTAGCTGTAGTGTCGATAAACAACATGGATTGAAGGGTCAGTTCACTGAAATTACTAACAATCACAAACTATTTTCTCGGTGGAAATACATTTTACTGTAACAGGGACACTGTCACTAGAAAGAGATGTTACTGTTTATTTTTTAAAGCTATTTATCAGTGCTCTGAATACCACAAAATTATGAAATCAGACCTCAATTGTATTAGGATGGATGCAGAAATCCCCGGAAAAGCTATTTCAAAACCTGATCATTTGTGCAAAGTGACCCTTTAAAGTAATAGTTTAACATTTTCGGAAATACCATCATATGCCTTCTTGTTGAGCGTTAGATGCGAAGATTGATGCCTCTCTTATATTTGTCTGTTAAATATGAAGTTTCAATTCAATTCAATTCAATTTTAGTTATCTAGCGCGAAATCATAACAGAGGTTATCTCAGGGCACTTTTCATATAGAGCAGGTTGAGACTGTACTCTTTATAGTTATATTTACAGAGACCCAACATTCCCAGAGAGCAAACACTTGGAGACAGTGGAAAGGAAAAACTCCCTTTTAACAGGTAAGAAACCTTGAACAGAACCCGGCTCATGGTGGGCGGCCATCTGCCTCGACTGGCTGGGTTGAGAGAGGAAGAGAGAGAGAGAGAGAGAGAGAGAGAGAGAGAGAGAGTAGGGGGGCAGAATGGAGGAAAGAGAACATAGCACAGTACTGGTACAACATAACAATGTATAACAAGTTAGAGTTAAAGGACTTATCCTGATCAAAGATAACTCTGAGATTCCTTACAATGATAATGGAGGCCAGGGCAATGCCATCTACAGTAAATATACCATTAGATAATGTGTTTCGGAGGTGTTCGGGGCCAAGTACAATAACTTCAGTTTTGTCTGAGTTTAACAGTAGAAAGTTGCTGGTCATCCAGGTCTTTATGTCCTTCATGTCCAGGCTTGAAGTTTAGCCAACTAATTGGTTTCATCGGGCATCATTGACAAGTACAATGGGAGTCTCTGGAGTGTTTCCTAATAATATTGTCTAAAGGAAGCATATATATAAGGTGAAAAGGAACTGGTCCCAGCACAGAACCTTGTGGAACTTACTTACCACTACTAACTTTTGAGTACATGGAGGATTTATCATTAACATGCACAAACTGAAATCGATCTGATAAACAGGACTTAAACCAGCTTAGAGCGGTTCCTTTAATGCCAATTCAATGTTCCAGTCTCTGTAATAGCATATGGTGGTCAGATGAAGATGGTTTAGATGAACACATTGTTGAAGTTAGTTGGCGAAGGTTGATGGGAGAAAAATAGTCTAAGTATTTATCAGGTTTTAAAGCTTTTCTAAGGTTCCTGTGTTTGAAGATAAATCAGTGCTGGTTGGGGGCAGGAGGTTGTGAATTTTGTCTCTAATAGTTAGAATTTTATCATTAAAGAAGCTCATGAAATTGTCACTACTGAGAGGTATAAGAATACATGGATCAATGGAGCTATGACTCTCTGTCTGCCTGGCTACAGTGCTGAAAAGAGACCTAGGGTTGTGTTTATTTTCCGCTATTAAAGATGAGTAATAGGCTGCTTTGGCATTACAAAGGGCCTTCCTACATGTTTTAAGACTATCATGCCAGGCTAAGCGGGATTCTTCCAGTTTGGAAAAATTCCATATCCTTTAAAGTTTTTGCATAGTTTGCTTTAATATGCAGGTTTGGGAGTTAAACCATGGATCTAACCTCCTTTGTTTTATTATTTTCTTTGTTAGAGGGGCAATAGAGTCAAGTGTCACCCTCATTGAGCCTGCGGCACTATCAACAAGATGATCAATTTCTGAGGGACAAAAGTTAGCTTAGGATTCCTCTGTTATATTGAAACATGTCAGAGAATTAAGTGCTGATGGAATCAGTTCCTCAAATTTAGCTACAGCATTATCAGATTGACATCTAGAAAAGACATTTCTGCCTAATTGTGTGTAGTGGAGTAATAGGAATTCAAAAGTTACCAAACAATGGTCCTATAAAAGAGGATTCTGTGGAAAGACTATTAAATGTTCAATTTTGATGCCATAAGTCATAATGAGGTCAAGGTAAAGCCAGGAGATAGTTATCTTAGCATAAAGACTGGAAACAGGGGAAACAGCTAATATGGATCTGGCCAAATGCAACAAATACACCTACCAGCACAAATTAAGGTCACTAAACAACACAGGAAATCTTGTTTGATGAATCCTTACAAAACGTAAAAATGCTTGTACTTGTAGTCCTGCCATCAGTGTGAGTATTTTAAGTATCCCTTTAAAGATGACAAATTGATAGACAAGAAGAACAAATCTGCATGGTTCCTCAACTAATTTCAACAAATTAATGTTCCAAATATTTCCCAGTTTATTGTGAATTTCAGAAGTATCTTTCTCCCTGTCTCGCTCTGGGATCTACACTTACTCAGAAATTGACTAAAACTGTGTCACCTGAACCCAACAAGAATATAAAGCAACATGGAATTGATCTGCACTGCTGGAAATCACCCAAAATAACTGAGGGAACCTTTGGTGTGAATACTGCTGTCTTTTTTTGTCAGCCAGTCCATAATAAAAGTATTGGATTGATGTGAGGCCTGGAACAGTGACTTTCTCCTTTTTTAAGATTCAAAAGGAAAGGTCTGGACCCTCACTACCTGTGGCGCTCCCATTCAAAAAACTAAATTTTCACTTTAAATGGCAGACTGATTTGCCGCCCTGTCTCATTGTCCTTCTTTCTTGCTCCTTTTCTCCTCTGCTCTCCTCCTGTGTCCACTGAGTTGTTCCCGCAATGTTGATGAAGGACAATTACAAAAATCTGTCACCCAGGAAATCCTGAGACTTTATTTCCTCTTAGACAAAGAGCCAGTGATGGGTGATGAGTTAGTAGCTGCTGGGGGATTTGACAGACTCTGGAAGAATAATAAAGCAATTTCAGCCTGCCAGTAAAAGTCGGAGGAAGTACGGGGAAAACACATGAGGAAGATATAAATCACTCGTGTGATGGCTACAGTTTTTTGGTGGAGAAATGAGACAGTTACACAGAGAGATGAGGGGCTTGACCAGAGCATAGCTGTGGTGTAAACTAAACAACATATCTCATTACAGTGCAGCTGTCACCACAGTATGGCTCTCTACTGTAGGTAAATCCACAGATACAGAGGTTTTTGGAGATGCAGTCACCAAAAAAAATTCCAGGAATAGTTCAAAAAAGGGTGTTTTTCTTTCTTTCTCATCAATTGACATTACAGAATTTCAACTTCAGCTCAAACTGCCTACATTACGTGCTGTGTTTTTTCTGGGGCCATGTGGTGACAGCAGGCTTGTTTGATTAGAGAAATTGTGTGCTCTTTATCATGGTAATGGGCACCTTTTAAAAACGGCACCTTATAACCTTTGTGCTCAAAGTGCATTAAATTCTTTCGAGATGCTGCTTTAATGGCAAAGAAGACTGCATAATCAACTGCAGGTTGACATTTAAAACATGAAAGATGCAAATTGGGCTGCTTTGTGTGTCCACTGGGTAAATGGTGGCAGTGGTGTTTGGTGGTGGCGGATGGGGCCAGCATCTGCTAGAAATGAGCTTAAGCTGCATCCTGAATGCAGGATGCTTAAAGTGGCTGTCCTCTTTTTTAGACAGCAGCACTTTGGATTTATTTAACAGCAGAGAGGTAGCAAATGGAGAGAGAATAGAAAGACTTCAACCTGTTCTCATAGTAATATAAAGTCATGCAGCTTCATGGATTAAAAATGGACTTTGTCCTGATTTTATATACAGTGCATGTTTGTACCTAAAAATTGAAGGACCCAAGGGGGATAGAGCTGGTTTTATTAAGAGTGGTGCAATGAATAATACACACACATACACACACACACACACACGCACGCACGCACGCACGCACGCACGCACGCACGCACACACACACACACACACACACATAAATAAATCCAATTTACAGTCCCCTTCACAACAAATCTTATGATTCCACTGTGCTGCACCTCGCCACACAGTGCAGCTCTCTGTTTCAACAACTCCCTCTGTGGGGACTGAGAGAGGATGTTTCAGCCCAGGCCAACCATTGGAAACTCATTATTACAGTACTAAGTGATTAATCATTTCCAAATGATCTCCATGTACACCTCAACAATTAAGCCACAAGCAAGGCAATTACAGATTGGCAATATAATGATGGGACACTGATATATTGCCAGGCTTTAACCTCTGAGCTGTTAGACAGATTACACTTATTAAGACATGGTGTTATTGAACAAATAAAAATCATTCTGTGGCCATATCAGCCCACATAATTGAGTGGACTTTCTTCTTGTTTGGGGACTATGCTGGTAGAGATGGTGGCGGTTTTGCGGGAGAGAGCAGAGGTGAAAAAAAGAGAGGCCAGACAAATCTTTGGTTGCTTATGACACTGAATTCTTCCTTTTCATTCTGGACTTTTTTTGTTTTTATGCATTTTGTGTTATGGGTATGTGTTATGGCCACAAAGAGTATCGAAATATCTCAGTACTGGATGAATTGCCCAAAAATTCTGTACAGACATAGATTTTCCCCAGAGGATGAATCCCACTGACTATGATGATTCTTTCACTCGTCATCTATCAGGGGGACCATCATTTGCTTCTCCACAGAAATAAATGTAAGATGCTAAACCACAACTTACACTACATCTACTGTGACACTAACTTGTAGGCTATCTCATATAAACCATAAATCACATCAGTTGAAACTCGAGATGACAAAGTAATGGGAGAGAAATTAGTTTAAATTGGGTGGATGAACAACAAACCCATGCACGCTGTGGAAAAAAAAAATGAACAGTGAGTGAGTGAGTTATGAGCTGAAGAAAAAATGAAGAGAAACAGATCGAAAAAGAAAGCATGGAAATAAACTGACAAGTTTTTCGACAGTAATGAGGACAGACTAACTCAAAGCCAAATGCGGCCGCTAAGGTCTTTAATTAATCTGCCAAGGAGGCGAAGTTATGAGTTTGACAGCAGCTCTTTTCTCTTTCTTCTTTGTAGCCCTCCTCCTCTTTTTCTTCCAACTGATTATTCATTAAAACACCCACATATGCTGTGATACATAAAACATGTAGGAATATATAAAGAATGTAGTATTTGAAATATCTCGGGAACAGGTGAGAATGTCGGTTCTTCAAACAGAAAAAAAAGACTTCTTGTTCTAAATTGCATCATTGTGGAAGATGTGTTTTACTTAGATAAGATTCCAAGGTCTTTAATAGACTGGTAAGACTTTTTTTCAGAGCTAAAAGGAAAGATAATTAAAATATTAATGCTGTCCACTTTGAAAGACAATTCCATAAAGATATGGTCAGACATTTTTCTGTATTTGCTTGTCAATTATTCTAATGAATTTCTCCAGACTGATCATTAAAATTTTATATGTCGTTTCCTAAAATTCAGGAATATAAATGCCAGATACGAGAGCTACAGTGGCATGAAAATGTTTGAGCACTCCCGCTCAAAATTTCTGTTACTCTGAATAGTTAAGATAGTAATAGATGAATTGATTTCCAAAAGGCATAAAGTTAAAGATTAAACATTTCTTTAATATTTATGCAATATTACTTTTTTATTTCCATCCTTTACAGTCTCAAAATAAAAAAGGAAAAGGGCCTGAAACAAAAGTAAGGGCAGGCTGCATGGTCAGCATTTACAGTGCATTTGGAAAGTATTCCGACCCCTCCACTTTTTTGACATTTTGTTATGTTGTGTTGTGAATTTGAACCATTCTCTTAAGTCACCTAGTGCTTTAAGGAGTGGTATGCACGATACATGGCCCTCATCCTGTCCTCCTCGAGTTATCACAATCTTATTCATGTCAAGGTGCCCATTTGGTGTATTTCTGACTGCTTCCCTGTACTGCCTCTGTATTTCTTCATTTCTTCGCCACACATGTGCCCGATTGCTCCTGCAATGCCATCTCCATTTGTGAGACAGACATTAGCTGCATTGGCTGCATCGGGTTGTGCCATGGGGTAGCCTTCCAATAATACATTGTATACTGTTACATTCCCTCCGGGAGGAGTTGGTGGTGGACTTTAAGGGTGTGGAGGCACCCGTGATATGGGTGGATCTTCATCTAATAACCCGTAGTCTCTAAGAAAGCGTTCAATACTGGGATAGTCCCCTGGTCTTGGAGTTATTCCCCCCGGTTGAGAAACTAAAGGTTACTGTAGCACAGTATCTGCAGTTGCATTGTCTTCTTCTCCGCTGTCTCCCCCAGCGAAGTAGGTTCCTTTGCTAATGGCATCATCATTGTCTGCCATGGCTGGTTTTTACTGGAAGGTTTTTGCCCTTTACACACTAGTCATTCTTCAGCTATTTGGTATTATGGTATTATGGTATATGAGTTGCGCAGTCTCCCTAGCTTTCACTAAATTCTGTGTTACTCTGCCGGATAAAACAAGTGCTAGCGGGGTATACTTTTTTCCTTCTTTTATAGCCAAGCTTTTAGCTACCTTTTAACCTGTTTTACAATGCTACTTTCTTTGTCTTAACTTTAGGTAATAGTCTCATAGCCTGAGTCTTTCTATCCCCCTTGTGACTGAACCGTGTATGGGACGGCTCCATAATAGGAAGGGCAGGTGTATGGGACTGGTTAATAGTCTGGTTAATGGCTTGTGATTACAGCCCGAGATATTCTGTAGTGGATTTGACTCTAAAGGAACATGACTATTGAATATGAACATATAGGAGATGATCATTTACCTCACTGGGAACTAATGAAAACTAATAAGATAAACCCCAAACTGTGCTAAAAGGAAATCCTGAATTTTCAAAGATGGGTAAATACTCAAATTCCACCACTACCAAATTCAGTTACTATTATAAATTCATACTCTCTTGTTGCCATTGCTATCTTTTATTGAACCAGCTTAGTTGAGATAGTAGGGTCTCTTTTACTCTCTTCTAAAGTCTTTTATTCGGGTGGGGAGTTTTGTTGCTGGTAGTGAAATCATCCACGGTTTTACCTACTTGTACTATTCCACTGAAATAGAGATTTTCTTGAGGCAAGGAGTTAGTCTGAGTAGGACTCTCAGTACTAACAGGTTTATACTGACTATGTTAGGAGCCAGACTCTATAAACTCAAGGTAACGGGTCCTTGAGGTTTGAAACAAAGGCTACATACAATTCACTCTTCATGCCCCATGTTGGGCGCCATGTCGCAAATTTGAATTGTTCTCTCAAGTCACCTTGTGCTTTAAGGAGTGGTATTCATGATACCTGGCCCTCTCTTGCCACAGAGGTTTGCAGGGATAAGGATCATACCCTGGTCATACTCGGTTCTATCCTTAGGAGACTAGTTGTTTACTTAAAGCTAGATTTTAGCTCCACCCCATCAGTGATGTGGCATATAGGAGAGGGTTAGGCCTTACATTCCTGGGCTGTTTTAGGCTTGGAGAGAATGCTAAACTACTTTGCAGCTCAGTCAGTAGAAAATACTGGACAGGTTTATGAATAAGGTCATTTTTGTGAGAGGCTGTAGGGAAGTCTCAGGGGCTTACCTGCTTTCTGTATGAGAAGTCAATGAAGAAAGGATTTTATTATTTCCCCCTATTAATGATAGAGGTAAGTTTTATTTAAAATTATAATAAAAGTTTCACAAATACAATTCCACTTGGCTTCAAGTGTACAAAGGGTGAGACAATTCTTCAGTAAAACTTAAGTATCCCTTTTTCACAGTACCAGTTCCTTACCAAAGCTTGCTGCTACCTTCCTTCTAATGCTCGAGTGAGAATCAGAAGAGCCTCTCTCTGTCTGAAAAGCATAAGTATTTATACACAGAGGTTTTTGTTCATAATACATATATGGCTTTTCCTGTGAGTCACTGTATGAGGTACTTTCCAAAGTATGAGCTAATCTTCCTGTCATAAGACATGTCACATGTTTCTACTATATATGGTAATGCTCTAAGCATAGTCATACATAATTAAGAGGCCTTTTACCAAAGTAATAGTCACCAAACATATTGGTTACCAAATAAGTGCTAGATCATGAGGTACACTGAGCAATCACACAGGTTAAAAGTGCACAACCAGGAAGTGTATTTAGTCATCACAAAATGTTTTCGATTAGTCCATATCATAGACTGTACATAAAAAGGTCCACATACCTTCTTATTGGTAAATCAATGAAGTATTATGCTTCTTGAGATATAAATTGTGCTATAGATGGCGACGTAGTAGTCTGATGGTTTAAAGAATACTCCATCCATTTAGCATTGCACTCGTATAACTTACACTGTTGGACTAATGGTGGACCTTTAAAAAAAAAAAAAAAAAAGGACCAAAGCTGATGCAGTAGAACCAGAGATAAAGTCTATTTTATTCCACACATGCTTCTTCCAAGTCAAAACCTGGCACCTACTTTACCAACAATGCAACTTGACCACTAACAGTTTGGTTGGAGATTCAGGTGTGTTATGCTACTAGGCTCAATCAGAGAATGTATAATGCAGTAGTACTCCCTGACATCTGTAAACAGAATTTGATGTGTAAAATTGGTGGAGTTCCTCTTTAAGGCGCATAACCACAAAGTCCAGTTTTCTGTCTCACTCTACAATAATTCTAAATTGAAGGCAAAACGGCAAAAAATAATCTTAAAAAAAGTTGTGCTGGAGAAATTACTTTATTGAATCCCAAACATTAATCTAAAATCATGACTTGGTTTCATCTAACCATGGGTTATACAACTAATTTCATCTAGTTTAATGAGAGCTGGTGGTGGAGAAAATTGTACCTTTGCTTCTATAACAAAGAATGTTTCCCTGTATGAGTGCAAAATAGCATAAGTGCTTTAAATACCCTGACATCATGTTGTATCACTTACGCTTACTTAAAAAGAAGAGGAAAAAAATATTGTTGCAAAACAAAATGGACCGAGGCGTTTAGGGTGAAATGCCAAAGACCAAACAGAACAGATCAGGGGGTTTTAGACCAAAGTTAAAGTGAACAGGATAAAATTAATAAAATATTTTGACACCGTTTAGAACAGCACCATTGGGACTTTTGGAGTGGTAAATACTGTGCTACCTAAGACCTTTCTTTTTCTGCTGTAATGTGAATATGCCTTTGGTCTTGTAAATTCTTCATGCAGGTCATACTTGAGAGTTGAGGTTTGGTATTGTTTGACACTCTTGAATGTAAATGCAAGTAAAAAACAAAACACTCCATTGTCTGCAAACCTAAATACAAACAAAGAATTTAAAAAAATCGAACAAGGCTAACGTAGAGCTCTTGTAGCTTACTGTCCGCATTCATTAATTGTTTTTCCCCAAAGCAAAGTGCACACATTAGTAATTATATCATATGAACATTATGCTGAAATCAAATAATTCAAAAGCTAGCTGATGCCATCATAATAACTAGTTATCAAGCTGTAACTATAATATTGTTTGTTATTTGCTTCAATGGCCAACAAGTGAACATTAGATGTATAACATACTGTAATGTCAGAATGAACTTTGGAATGTCAGATTTTGGTGGTGTGTGAAGAACTGTAAGCAACAGCTGCACAGGTTAGTGTAGGAAATATCATTAGTTATTAAATTACTAACTACCAATATGTAGTGCTTTTTGGTTAATAATCCCAATTTCTCTGTTCCATTTTGTCCTGTTCCTAAATTGTGTGAAAGTACTGCTTTTAAATCTGAGAGCCAGCACTTCAAAACAAAGCCAATGTTTCTGTTTGTTTAACAACTTGGTTGAGCTGGAAATTACTGTAATAGTTTGGGTCGATCAAGATGTACAGCCATCACAGAAAAGGAACTGTCGCAAACGCAGATAATGAGAGGGGTCCCTGTAGCCCTCTCTGGCTCTGTATTGGAGGCCAGGCTATTGATTACAGCTATGTAGGAGAGCATTGATTTTTATCTCTAAGTGAGTGAGTGAGAGGACTGAATCCACTCAGCAAAGGGAGGGAGAGAGGGTCCAACTTCAACAGCAAATGGGGCAGTGGATGGGTCAGGCTTGACTGAGTGAGTGACTAAGCCAGTTGCTTTTCCTGAATAATGTTAAGCACTTATACCACCATACCAATATTTTTTAGGCTACTATTTACTGATCCTTGTCAATTTGTAACGATAATGTCAGCACTACTTTCTGCAAACATTTTGTTTGTTTGTTTGTTTTTTGGGCTTAGTTAATTTTTTTTTTTACACATTTATCAGTATCCAGTTTACAAATGAGATTATTCTATTAGTGTGAGTTCTACATTTATGTTTGAGTGCAAAGGTATGAAGTAAACATGATTTTGCAATTACTCTGTGTATTTATCACATGTAGAATATTTCACATGTGAAAATTCACATACTGTTTAGGCATGTGATTTTCAGATATTTCATTTCATATGTAAGACATTGCCATCAAAAATCCTGACCTCCTTCCTACGCAGTGGTTGTAGCTAAATAACAACATCACCTGACTTCCTCCTTTGTTCCCTACATAACTACTACGGCCACTAGAGGGCTTTGTAAATTGAACGTAAAAGTGTAATTTTTTTGTGTTTTAACAATAAAATGTAAATATGGATTGTAATAAGTTGCTCACACAAACAACCTATGAGATCATTTTTTATGGGAGGACAGTCTCAATGTTTACCATGGTCAGCACATTAGTTTCTTTCGTTCTTTCTTTCTTTCTATATTTGGATCCCCTTTAGTTTCCACAAAGTGGTCGCTAGTCTTCCTGGGGTCTACACAAAAACAACAATAAAATTGCATGTAACCATTCAAATACCCAATTTTAAACTGATTTCCCTCCCATCATCTTGTCATCCTAAGTTTCAACAGATATCATTATATGAGTTAACCTGCAAGTAAGTATCAGAATAGATATAATTTATAGTTTGTCGGTTTACATTTTTTCCTGTTTTGACATACGCTGATCAGCCACAACATTAAAACTAGTAATTGGTTTTAATGTTTTGACTGATAAGATTGACCATTTCGAAGAATACTCATAATTCTCAGAAAATTAAGAGAGTAAAAAGTCTGCATAGTTTGTTTCAATCCAACAAAATCTTTGCCCAAAGCCAAATGGTGTCTCATTTTTTATACAAGACCAAAAGTCTAGTCTAGGTAATGTAATGTTTACAATGTCACCATCTTAGTTTTGCATATTAGCAACATTTGCTAATTAACAGTAAACAAAAAGTACAACTGAAGCTAATGGGAATGTAATTAATTTTGCAGATTTGTGGTCGTAAACCAAAGAATCTGACTTTTTTTAAAAATGCTGATGGTGCTAGATGAAAGGTTTTATTACAATTCATCCGGAGAGGACAATGATGTCCATATTTCATGGCAATTCATCCAATAGTTGCCAGGAAATTTCACTCAAAACCACAAATGAAACCTCATAGTGGTGCTAGATTAAAATTAAAAGGATCTCTTGGCCACCATGGACATCTGTACCAAATTTCATGGTAATTTATCCAACATTTGTCTAGATATTTTGATAAAAAAACAAAAATGTGAATGTCATTGTGATACTAGATGAGAAGTCAGGGAATCATTAATGCAAGTGCGCTTAGTCCTCTTGGCACCATGAATATCTGCACAAAATTTCATGGCAATCCATCTAATAGCTGTTGTGATATTTCAGTCTGGACCAAAGTTGTGGACTGGCTGATTGACTGACATTGCCATCCCCAAAAAATAAAATACTTACAGATATTTTTAGTGAAATAGCTACACTTCTTTCAACACCCAATCAAATGTAAATGCTCTGTTTGCAAAGCCCCTACAGGTAGGTCAGGGAGGTCAGGGTTAGTTTTTTCATTCCAAAGAGCCTCCTTTAGATAGAGCAGGTTGTTTTTCTGTATGATGGAGCGCCTCTTCTTCACTACACCTTACACTACTGCTTTGTAAGCCTCAAGTCAAAAAAAAAAAAAAAAAATCTTTTTTGCATTGTTTTATTTTTGCAATTACAACTTGTCTGGAGTTGAATGGTTTTGGTGCCTCGCTCAAGGACATTTCAGCAGGGTAGATACTTGCTGACATGCAAGCTGTCTCATACCTCTGGCTTCCTGCTCTCAACCAATGCAAACAAGATAGAAAAAAACTTAATGCACAGCACATCATAAAGTAACATTGTTTTTCCCCAAAAAAAGCACATTTTCCTCTGAAAGATCTTTTAAATGTATCATCCAGAGTAAATGATGAGTTTGTGAGTGAGCCTAGATGGGTGGATTGATAGAGGGAGAGAAGATTACTGAGAGAAATATTGTCTGATGACAATACGATGATGGAGTGGATAAGCACAGCCCATAGGCTATCAAATGATGACTTTCTGAGCTCCAAACCAATGGCTTGCGTGATGAAATGGAGAAAGAGCAATAGAGAGAGTGAATAAGTAAATCAGGAAGCAAAATGAGAGGGTGGATGTCGATGGCAGCCACGTAACTGGATTAGCATGTGTAATATCAGCAAAGGTTAATATGTACAGATGCAAAGAGGCTAATGCAGGGCAGTGCTCCATAATAGGAAGGGCAGGTGTATGGGACTGGTTAATAGTCTGGTTAATGGCTTGTGATTACAGCCTGAGATATTCTGTAGTGGATTTGACTCTAAAGGAACATGACTATTGAATATGAACATATAGGAGATGATCATTTACCTCACTGGGAACTAATGCAAACTAATAAGATAAACCCCAAACTGTGCTAAAAGGAAATCCTGAATTTTCAAAGATGGGTAAATACTCAAATTCCACCACTACCAAATTCAGTTACTATTATAAATTCATACTCTCTTGTTGCCATTGCTATCTTTTATTGACAAAAGTGTCAGTCATTACAAAGTCATTTTCTAAAACAATGTTTGAGAAAAACTTCCTAATTATGTAGAGTAACAAAACTGAAGTAACACAGGGTAAATGTAATTGAAAATAGCAATGGTTGGAAGTATGTTGTAATTGCTGTTGTTTCTGTGGGACAAATTGATGATGTGACTAAAGCTAATATCATTGACTAAGAGACTGTTACAGGCTGTCTATTTGCCTCCTGCTGTGGCTCGTATTTTATGTCTCAGGCGTTGATGTAATTTTGCTGTAGTTATCCTTTCAACCAGATATTTAACAGACAAAAGTTGACTACTGTCGTACAACCCAACCATTGTGAGTGAAAAGTGTTTGAGTTAACATTCTACAAGTTAACCAACCCTTTATCATTTGGCCACATAGGGACAATGCTGATAATGATGTCAAAGTGTTAGCAAACAGTTGCTCATAAAATCAGCAGACAAAGAGCATCATCAGCTTTCATGAGGCATGTTTCTGGCCAACTGGCAAATGTAAGTTCAATATTTCTCCTGTTTTGTTCTCTATCATCTCCTGAGGCTAATATGTGGCTTTTTAGCTGCTAAATGCTCCACTAGGGTCAACAGCTAGTTGTTCAGCCAGAGCAGTAAAGTGGGCCGTAAAACAAAAACAACAAGCTAAAAGAATATGAATCCAAGGGGAACTGCAGATTCAAGTGATAATTATGAGTGAGTTCATCTCATGTCATTTCACATAGTATTTTATTTTATATTAATATAAAAATATTGATTATAGCAGCGTTAAAGTTTACTTTCAACTCTGTAAAATAGCTGTATTTACAAATAGCTGTAAAGCCAAAAGTGGATGTTGATGTAGACCAAAACAGCCAAGAATAAATGCTCTATAGCAGTCTATTTGCACAGGGAAATTTCTTTTCCTCATGATTTTTTCATTAAGATTTGAGAAGGAACTCCACAGTTATTTCCTCTACACCTTTCTTTCATTTTACATGAATGAACACAATCTATGTTGTTCTGTAGCATTATGAAGTGATTTCTCCAGCAATTATGTTTGGTTTGCATATAAGGCCCAAGCTAAGGTCATATGGCTATTAAGTGCAATATTTGGGGAAATCTTCAGTGATTATATCATTTTTTACAAATATTATGGGAGCTGTTGTGCTGATTTCTTCCTGTTCTATTAGATTTCTACATAGCTGAGTGATAAGCTCAGTTGCTTAACATTGTAACTAGGTATCCATTGATTTTGGTTGGCTAAAGTTAGCATAGTTTGCAAATGAAACTTTACAGTGTGTTGCACATTGTTTACTGTGACACTGCCCTCTACAGAGAGGCCAAAGAAGGAGGGGGAGACCTAAAGAAGGCAGCTGTGGGAAAAGCCTGTTTTAAAACAGCAGCCAGCCAACACTGAAATATCGAGTAAGTATTTTTGTCTGCGTATATTTTGTTAAATTGGAATTAATCATAGTTTTATTGAGTGTAAAATGTATTTTTGGGTTTTATATAGTCTACATTATAGTTTGTTTAGTATATTAGGTGCATATCAGTTCTATGTGGTGATTATTGAAATATTCAATATCTGAAAGAAAATTCAGTTTATTATCCAGAAACATACTTAAAGCTTACAAGTGTCTCCTTGTGTGTGTGTGTGAGAAATGAGTGTGTTAGGAAATATTAATTTATTTGGTGTAGTGTGCCAACAGCAGGATGAGGACTGGCAGGAACTGGCAGGAGCAGGCACAATACTCCTAATCCTATTAGGGAAAAACAACAGATATGTTGATGTGAATTTTTATCTGCTCATTGTTATAGCTCCTATTTTCATTAAATGCCTCTCACCATACAATACACCATGGATCCTGAAATTTAATAATTAGTTTTAAGACAATTTTTATGAGGTTCACATATTAAATACACCATGCACTGTATATTTCCAATATATTAAGTATATATTGAAAATGCAGAAATTACTCTGGAAACTAAACAATAGGAAATGTGTACACAGGGCGTAACAGCACAGGAAGGACGAAATTGCTTTTAGAAGCATGGCATGGTGACTTGAGAGAAAAAGGAAAAGAAAAAAAGAAAGACAGATATAAATAAATCAAGAAAAAAGACACACATAACAGTAAATTGGTGACTGAGTGACAGTGTGTGTATTTCCTAGTGAGGCTCGGCATCAGGCAGCCGTAGCCGCTTGATGGATGGAGCTTTTAATTGACTCCATCGATGTGGGACGAATGTTGGCCAATCATCAGAAGAGCTGATGCAAAACAACCGAGGGCTTTTGTTTCTAGCAGAAGGGACTCCATTAGACCAGATAATAGGCCAAGCTGTTGATATCTCTCTGCCCTCTATCGTGTAGCACCTTCAGCACGAAGGTAGACACAGTATCTCTCACACCCATCCAGAAGTTTTCCATTTGCTTTCCTATCATTCCTCTTGATATGTCTCCTGCCAGAGTGTTTTATTTAAGTTTGTTCCATTTTTCACATGCATTTCTGGTAAATTACCCAGTGAACAACAACATCAATACAGTCAATCCAACACCAAGTTACAGCACACTACGGCATCCTCTGGTCAGGTTGTGTTTGCACATGAATATCAAGCACACACTTTGCTTTAAAAAAGAGAATAGACTATTTTTTAGTAATCTAGCCCTTTCTTTGTATATGAACACTATAGAAAGGAATCAAAGCAACACGGTTATGCCATTATCTCTCAAATGATTTTTATTTCCTTCAGCTGAAGAAAGAAGCTGACCTTTATTTCAAAGGCTATTGTCAAAGATAGAGCTTTATTTATAGTTTGACTGTTTAATAAGACTATTTGATCATATTTTAGTTAGAAGGTTTGACGATCTGATCCCAATCACTTTGTTGTCTTTAATTAACACAATGGTGGAAAAGGAATAACATAAATTTTTTCATGTAGGAAATATAAAGGTTAGCAAAAACGCATGCTCAATGCATGTAAATTGTCTATATGTCTGAAATACAAATCATACAGCATTCATTAAAGTTGCACTATTGAAAACTTTAAACGAATAATGGGTCAAACCCGGAATTAGAGACCCAATGTTGTTGTTTTTTTCAGCAGAGGAGAGGTTTCTAAAGCAAGGAAAGAACTGGAAAGTCTGGAAAGCCTGGTCTGCCTGCTTGGTCCTACAAATTGGTGGAGGTGAGACAGTTCAGATGCGATGTTTCTGCAACCCCAGATTAACTGTAAAAGCGGGCAAAACCTAGGAAACACTGGAGCCGTTTGCGGGACCCAGGTGTAGGTCAGTCAACTACAGCCTTCATCTTGGAGAGATCTATTTGAATGCTGCTGGCAGAAACCACAAACCCAAAGAAGGACACAGTGGAAATGTGAAACTCACATTTTTTGCTTTCATGAAAAGTTGGTTCTCCAGAAGCCTCTGGAGAATGGCCCGAAGGTGCTGGATGTGAGAGAGATGTCTATCAAGGGTGCTCACTTCCACAGACTGAGCAGGCTCTGTTCCGCCTCCACACAGCCCTCCAGGCATGTGGTCAAACACCTTTCTAAGCTCAGATATGAACAATTTCACAAGCAGATAGGAGACTGCCTCTGCAACTCTGTGGTTACCCAGAGTCCAGGGAGATGATATAGGTTACTCTTGCTGGGAAACAAAGAGGGCTGAGGCTTGAAGAACAGCGAACAGTGTGTTAAGAATGGCCTACATGCTCCCAGTGAGCTGCTGGATCTGCTTGCAGATGAGTCCCAGTATTTGCTCATGGTAAGTGGAGACATCCTGCTTGCCCCCCTACAAGAGAACTGATCTGCTGCTTATGGTGGTGGATGATGTTGGCCTGAGCAGCAAGCTCTTTGTGCACAGGACCTGAGTCGGCTGAGTCCATGCTGGCCAGACAGGTGGGAAGGGCTGGGGCTACTGCAGGTCAGGTGGGAGAGGCAGGGTCTGAAATAACAAGACAGTTAATGAAAATTACAAAAGCAGGCAGAGAATGAATGGATAACTGAATAAAATGTGACAGGGGTAATGTGAAAGAGGTGGGTAGTATTGAGAAACCTACAGAGAATTACCACCAAACTCTTCAGTTCCCTTCAGCTCTACGGCGCTTTCATGCTTTGGGCTTACAGTGGCATGAAAATGTTTGGGCACCCCTGGTCAAAATTTCTGTTACTGTGAATAGTTAAGTGGGTAGATGATGAACTGATCTCCAAAATGCATAAAGTAAAAAGTGAAACATTCTTTTCAACATTTTAAGCAAGATTAGTTTAGTATTTTTGTTTTATACAATTTTAGAGTGAAAAAAAGGAATGGAGCACCATCAGCTGCCATGGGTTCCTTTAAGCACCTGCCTACAACTCTGAAAATTAAAATAACTGATGCCGACAGAGCAGGAGAATAGCATAGAGATAGCAAAACGTTTCTTGTAGTTTCCTCAGTTCATAATGTAATCAAGAAATAACAGTTAAAATGAAAGGTGGAGATGAAGTTGAAGTCTGGAAGACCAAGAAAACTTTCAAAGAGAACAGCTCTTAGGATTGCTAGAAAGGCAAATCAAAACCCCTTTTTGACTGCAGAAGACCCTTAGGAAGATTGACAAACTCTGGAGTGGTGGTGCACTGTTCTATTGTGCAGTGACACCAGCACAAATATGACCTTCATGGAGGAGTCATCGGAGGAAAACCATTCCTGCATCCTTACCACAAAATTCAATGCCAGACATTTGCAAAGAAACATTTAAAAAAGCCTGATACATTTTGGAAACAAGTCCTATGGTCTGCTGAAGTTAAAATAGAACTTTTTGGCAGCAATGAACAAAGGTATTTTTGGAAAAAAAAATTGTACAGAATTTCATGAAAAGAACACTTCTCCAACTGTTAAGCACGGGAGTGGATTCATCATACTTTGGGATTGTGATGCAGCCAGTGGCATGGAGTACATTACACTGGTGGACGGAAGAATGGACTCAACCACACTGTCTGTAAAAAAAGCTGAAGATGAAAAGAGGGTGGCTTCTACAACAGGATAATGATTCTAAAAACACCTCAGAATCCACAATGGACTACCTCAATAGGCACAAGCTGAAGATTTTGCCATGGTCCTCACAGTCCGCTGATCTCATCATCAAAAATCTGTAGGTCTCAAAAGAGTTTTACAGAACTAGACGCAAGGAAGAATGGGCTAAAATCCCCCAAACAAGGATTGAAAGACTCTTAGCTGGCTACAAAAACTGTTTACAACCAGTTATACTTGCCAAATGGGTTGTTCCTTTTTTGTTATTTTGAAACAGTAAAATATGGAAATAAAAAAGTAATCTTGCTTAAAATATTAAAGAAATGTGTGATCTTTAACTTTATGCCAAATCAGGTAATCTTTTACTCGCTTAACTATTCACAGTAACTTAAATTTTGAACAGGGGTGCCCAAACTTTTTCATGCCACCATATTATTTTTACAGCCCACAACTTAATTGTTGTGGTTCAGTCTCACAGTTCTCATCAGCATCATTTCACAGACACAGCTGGCAGCTCTTGGCAAACAAGCTTTGATAAGCCCACTATACACAACCTGCCCAGCACAAACTGGAAGATGAGAATAACAAGAGAAGAAAATACCAGAGCGTCTGCTAGAAACAAATAGATCACATACAGTATAGTTGACTTGAATATAACATACAAGAAATTTGGAAAACTTCAAATTAATTTAAAGCCCCAATACGCCAATCCATCATGCTGGTGGTGTGTGTACGGCTGGGCTATAGCTAAATCCAAGCAACTAAACATAAAACATTATACACTAGCACAGAAAATTCATATACAGCCACGATGGGAATTCTGCAATCTGTAAGGAATCAAAGTCTGTTAACACGTGTTGGTGAGTATTAACGCACATTTGAAAAATGTTATATAAAACCTTTCATGGCTCCAGAGGGAGCTGTGTGAAATCAGATTGCCTCAAGTGATTTCACTTGAGTCAGCATCAGTTGGAGACTACAACTTTGAAAATTAAAAAGAAAAAAAAAAAAAAAACTAGGGGTATGGAGTTATAAGTATGCTTACCAGACCTCTGCAGCCCTGACATACACTACTCTGCCTCAGGCTAGTGGAGGTATGTCAGTTGCTGAGAACATGGAACCTGAGAACATAGCAAGAATGGAGCTTGTGCACGATGCACCGTTTGCACCTGCATATTGCTATGTTTGCACTTTTGTATTGTGAGTTTTTTCTATTTCACATTGGGTCTGTAAAGATGGCAGACAATACTAGCCACTACAAGCGAAACACAACCAAATTCAGTCAAGTCAAGCTGCATTATGGGTAATGTAGGTGCCAGACTTTGACAATGAAGAACAATGCATGGAATAAAAAAGACAATATCTCTGGCTCTGCTGCACTGGATCCTTTTTAAAAAAAAAACTGTCCAACATGGGTATACAGTGTCATGGGAGTGCAGTGTTAATCGGCGGAGTACTCCTTTAAAGCAAACAGCCTGCGACAGAGGTGCATGTCTATGTATTTGTTTGTGTACGTTCATCTGACCCTTTATATCCCTCATGGTGTTTAATAACCATTTTATGTATTTTGCCTGTGGATATCAGGGTTTACACAACAGAGGTCTCCACTGATATTTTGAAAGGGGACAGATTTCTCCTGTCCTCAGGCATCCTGACCCCTTTTTCTTTTTCTATTTTGTCACAGGATCCAGTTTATATCTCCCACTAGATCCTATTTTTGGGTCAATGGTAATTTTGTCTAGGGGCTTTTCACCAAAATTTCATGTTTATCCTCCATCATTGCTAACTAATCTTACAAAAGCAAGGTAGCTTGTATCTTTTTTCCAGATGTCCTAAAATTTAGTTTGGCATGACACTGATTATTTGATCTGATTGACTGACACACTTAATTGAATCAAATGATGCCAACATTACCTGATTTACCATCAAAAGACCTCTGGTAGGTAGGAGCATAATACACTCCTTTACAATACAAACTATCTAAAAGTACTGTATTTTTGTTTATATGTTTTAGATTTACTGTGTGGATTCTTTCACTGTTAACTGGATAAACTGACAGTCGCTCCACTGCATACTTGCTTTCATGTGTTTAAATTTCTGCATCATACTGTGTCATGGAGTAGATTCC
The DNA here is from genome assembly GCF_016859285.1 of Xiphias gladius. Lineage (NCBI taxonomy): Eukaryota > Metazoa > Chordata > Actinopteri > Istiophoriformes > Xiphiidae > Xiphias > Xiphias gladius. Next base: position 19,953,994 of record NC_053403.1, on the reverse strand, counting down.
ACTATGTTGGTCACTATTAGCATGCTGTTGTAAAGGCAATGCAATATTGAATTCAGAGAAGAGGTTTATTCCTGGGGCATTTCAGCACTAATTTTTGTGTTACCCTCTGATTACAACAATTTCAAAGTGTCCCTTATTGGTAGTCTGATGAATCACTGCAGCATGTACCACTGGAGGTGCTACAAGTCAAGATAAATCTGAAAAAGATTGAGATATATTAGTTTTGACATTTAAACCCATGTTAGAGAAGCCCTTCAGGGTATTTTTGAGGAGAAATTACCAAAGGAACAAAGATAATTATTCTTTTAATAATGTGCAGAGTGAATTACAAGATAGGGACAGAAACATGTTGAACATCAATTAAGAATGTTCTAGTGCTGCGTCGAAGCGAGTCGGCACAGAAGTTAGAATCGCGATAAACCTCTGCAGCTCGTCTCCCTTGGCACAGACCAGATTTCTAAAACTCACTGCTTTTATTATTCCCCAGTCAGATGCGTCTGCTTATTGTTAGCTGAAAAAAATGATGAATAAGCAAAACTATGAAATTTACAGACCATATGACTGTACACTCACTATACAGTCTATAATTTTTACACAGACTGTATTTATAAAAATTCAAAGGAATACACAGAGTTTAAGCCAGGATTGTCTGGGAAGGGGTCAAAAGGGCCAAAAAAATTATTTTGTAGTGTTTTGCTCCACCCTAGGGCAAATATAAAAAATACTTTTAAAACTATACATATGCTGAATGATACAAAACAAGATTAAAATTATAAGATATTTGATATTAGACATATAACTAGTTTTGTTTTTGATTACACAAAACAATTTTTAGAAAAAGTCATATGAATTAAAAATAGGGCAATAAACACAATACACCCCTTTCTCCAGGGGTCTACTACTGATTGTTTTAAGCAGTGTTTTTCTTGAAATCAGCTTCAAAGAACTTGAAAATTCACTGGAGCTGAGAATTAAAATTCACTGGAGCTAGTAATGATAGCTGTATTACTATGTTACTTAAAATTACTTTTTCATTATTCTTATCATTACATTTTTAAGTGGACCATTAAGTGGTTACTGCTATATTGTCTATTTTTGTTAATAATGATAAACTGCTGGCATGTCACATTTGACAAAGCTGAAGATATCAGATATTATCTAAATTTATCCTGTTGACAGCTCAGTCTCCCCTTAACTGCTGAGCTGTAAGCTAACGTTATAATTTCACAAACTGACCAGATAACCTGCTGCCAAATGGCGTATCTACCACTGACCGTATATAAAGATGGATGACATGACAGCTCCCCAAAAGTGAAGCCGAAACGATCGCCCCCTGATGGCTGGCTGCAGTATATGTCATAAACCCCGGCCCCTCTATTTTAACGGATGAGACATGGGCCATCTAAAAAATAAAAAAATTGAAAAGTACAAATAAAATTTTCCAAAAGAGGGTTTCTGTCATTTAAGGTTGTTCATATCACACAGTTGTATGTTCAAGTGTTAATTTTTCGTATAAGTTTGGTTTTAATTAGTTATTTAATGCTATAAAAAATGGGGTTTAATGTCATGTTTGACTACTTTTTTTTGCAATTGAGCAGGTGCATGGGTGGGACTGCGGTGCCGCAGCTCGACCCCCCGATCACTACTGCACAGACTCTGGCTCCAAATGACATACCTGGCTCAGGATGGCAGCACCCATATCTGGATTATTTTGGCTTCACTTTTATATAGTGGGAGGAAGCGGAGATGCGTTGTCCATCTTTATATATCATCATTAGTATCTACGCAGAAAGCGTTTCAACCGTTTTTTTTTTTTCATCTGTCTCACGCTTCTGATGCAACAAATAAGCTCACATTTTGATTACTACAATTGCCTACGGCCACATAACTAGCCTTTAACTTGCGCTACACGCACTTAAATATGACCATAAGTGTATATTATACGTTTCAAGTCTATTTTCTGTCTTATTATTAGCAAAATTCAGTGACTGTGTGTGGAGCTCTGAGTGCTGCCAAAATGCGAGTGACCTAGACTCAGTGTTATTCCTGAATGTATATTGTGTAGATACAGATGAAGGACTGAAGTCACTGCTGCTGCTATGCTAACATTCTGCTCATGCTATCCCACCTGTCTAAATGCAGTACAAATCCTTAATGTTCAAAGGTACTGATTAAGGTAGTGTGTGAAGTCAGTGATGTGATATGTGATGAATATAGTTGAGAGATTCTGACTTTTATTACTATCTCCTATTGGTAACTGTCAGCCAGTACTCGACAGGTAATGCAAGCAGAGAGTGTTGGCATTACCTGTTGCCAGTACTCGACTTCCATCTACAAGACAAGTGATGTGTGCAATCAGCTAACACTATTTAATTTATTGACTGACAGACTCATCGGTTGGTATTGAACACTGCAAGGATGCAATCCTCACTAACTTTTTACTGTGATTTCTCGCTCTAACAAACTATCTTTAGCAAGTTCATAGACACATGGTTTCTAGGTAACAGCCAACTGTTTCATGTTGTAGTTTATCTAACAAGAAACAAAATTTTACAGCTTTTTATCTTAAAATCTAAAAAATAGAAGCCTGACAATGGAATCGACCATGCCCTTTTATAGAGGAGAAATAGGTGCATGGAGGTTGTAGTGACAGGACATTTTATCTTTTAAGGTGGTTATTGTCACATGCATGATACACTCTAGGTCCCATCCTGCATTTTGACATTGCCAGGTCATAAGAAATATAATTTTAGAATTAACACATCAACCGAACACAACAGAGAACAGGGCAGAGCAGAGGGAACATTTAAACCAGCATTATACAATCACACTCAAACAAGAGATGGTGCACAATCAAGGAATTTGTCCCTCAAATTTATTTATTCATTTCTTTTGAAGAGGCAATTTAATGCATGACTTAATCCATCTTTGTGATGTAGCTGAAACGGCTGCTGCCCTGCATGACACGGGCTGCATATTGGGGCCAAAGATAAATACTCAGAGCCAGAGACATTGGCTTGCCACATAACAGAAATGAGGAGCAGCAGAGGAAGAAGGGGCAGGAGGGTCGCAGATGTTAAGCCTGGCAATCTCGCTTTCAATCTGCAGCCGTATATTGGCCACTTTAAAGACAGACACATTTTATGCGCACATGACCCACATGTGAGTGAAAATATAAGTGAGTTTCAAACTTGGTGGAGAAGGATGGAGAGATTTTCTTGTGGGTACTCAACCTGCACTGATCCACTGAAGGGATCTGATAGGCCAGACGGGCCAATCAGGCACTGTAATTGTAGCTGTAAATGCATGTAATAAGGATTACATTATTTTGATAATGAAAATGTATCTAATAATTTCAGTTGGACTAGCATGAGAGTACATCAAACGGCAACACAACAACACACAAAATCTTCACCTCATTGTTTCTCTTAATCATCATAAGTGCATTTTTACAATTAATATGTTCTTAAAGATGAAAGAAGTGATGATGATGATAATAATGATAATAGCTGTGATTGTGGTGATAAAATATTTCAAATGCATGCTGGCTCATCAGCATATTCATTTAATTCTCCTCCAGTTTATCTGGGCTGAGCAAAAAGCAGGATCTGGTGGAGAAACAGTAGCAGCAGCTGCAACATTAAGTAACCACCAGCAGATGCACGTCATGTTTACGAGCCTTGCCAAATTAAAACTCCCAAATGCCTCTCTAATCTCCCCTCCTCTCTCCACTAACCACTGTAGGACAAGAGGGAGAGTGTTGTTTTGTAAAAGTTTGTCTTAACATCCTCCCTGTTAATGGGCAAATAAAATGTTTGTGCACTTCAAGCTCCCTGAAACTACTTGTCTGCTAAAGCACGTATCTAGGCACTGTTCTACTGCGTAAGTGTCCCAAATATGCATAGGGAACGCCTTGTGAATTAACTCCAGCACCATCTGCGATGACAGAACCAGTTTTATGAGTGCGTGTAAACTTTATACTTCGAGCTTAATTATTTTCTATCTGACATCCGGAGTTTTACTACACCTATGGCAAAAAGATGTAAAGTTATCATTGCTCTTCATTACTAGATTTTTGTAGAGAATGATTGTACTGTAGATGTTTTCTTCAACTACATGAGGCCGTCAAATGTAGATATTTGACAGTTCACACAGCTTTCCAACTCTCATTTCTATGACTCTGAATAGCCATGCAAGCCATGTACTTGCATAGTAAACAGCTTTGTTTGTGGAATTGGAGTTCATCAAATTGGTTTTGAGAGGAATAAAATCATGTAAAATAATAGAGGAGTATCAATTAAGTTAACTTTCAGTTGTTATGAATATTAAGTTCTTGCTGTGATACAAATGCATATAAGCATATTCTCATATTGCTCTTTCACAGAAAATTACATGCATTGAATATTATGACAATATTACAAAAAAAATCTGGAAAGACTTATGAAAATGTTATTAGTCATGCCTTTGCCCTATAAGCTCTAAATCCTTTGGTTTTTGACATATTTTGCAAATATTATATAATGTCATAATAATAATGATGCTAATGCCCTCATTATGTGCTTATATGATGTGTTATAATCCTTTTTCACCTCAAGCCAAGTGTTACTGATGTGTTCATTAGGTTGTCACTTAATTCAACCTCAAAGACCAGACAGAATGAGGATCCATTGACTAAATGACTGTATTAATAACTGATTGATCTGCTGCAGTTTTTTTTTAAGCCTCAATGACAGAAACAGTTTGTTTATAACAGCCCTCTCTTCCTCTGGATCTCTAATGAACTTTAGATCTCTTTGTCATTACTGTAGCCTTTGGTGAAAACCTCACCAAACCTTCCCCAGCGGACCAGTAAAGTCAGCGGTGAAGAATGCACATGGCAGCCCGGTTGCTTTCCTTCCTCTCTGCACAGTAAAATTTTATGTCATCCATCCCTTTTTTGCAACTGAGGAGCAAACAAATTGCAATCGCCCTCTCTGTTCCACCTCTCCGAAAAGACTGGAAACTACAGCAAAACAAACTTTCATCTCATTATCATGATGCAAAAAACAACACACAGCTTCACAAAACTTGCCTTTCCCAAACACAACAGATAACTGTAACCTGATTTAATGTAGTCTGTGGCACATTGCCACCTGCCTCCTCTAAAATGCTGTACACATTGGACTAGATCACTTTGCGTTTAGATTTAAAAGACAGGAAAAACACACAATAGCAAGTCTAAATGATCTTGTATCTGCTGTGGGTTTGTGAAAAAAAAGAATGCAGTGCTCAAAGTAAAAACAGAAAAGAACACATATTTTGACAGAAAGGTTTGAGGCAATTTCTTAGGACTGGTAGTATACATGACTCAGGGGTCTGCAGAGAATTGATAATAGTTCAGCTTGCTTTGCATCTCGTCTTCTTGTGCCTTTCTGTTCCAGTGGAAAGACAGTCAGATGTTAATTTTGGATTACAGATTTACACTGGATCCATCTGGCTCTATGCAGGGTGAATATCACAGGGATCACTAGACACTGGCTCAACAAGCTTTTATAGCTTGAGGTTGGTTGGATTGATGTATTTTTCCAAAGCAACATTAAACTCATGACTCTCCGAGGACTGATGAATGTTTGTAATATATATTTCCTTCCACTAATGTCTCCCTTGACTGACTAAAAGTCACAGGAGGAGAAAAGAGAATGAATAAAGAACTACACGGAAGCACTTCTACAAGCACCGTTTTTTCGAATCCCTTCCAGCTGCATTAACAGCAGCATAGTTTAGTAACAGTGATGGGCTTAGTATGAAGTTCTTACTGTCAGCTGATTGCTTGTCGATCTATCGTGTTACATGGAAGACTGAGTTCTCTCCCATGAGAAAGACGGTGTTTATGAAAATGCACGGAGAGCTTCTACCTTGTTAGGATGTGCATTTACTTGTCAGCTTTTAAAAGGAGAACTTTCAAACCTCATCAAGATGCAAAATATAGATGTACACTTTGTCATGAGAGTGGGTCAAGGGGAAAGCATTATTGTTGAAAGTAAAGCATTTTCTACAGTCCTCATCCATCATGTTCCACAAAGAGGAAAATCTCTAAATGTATTCATCACAAAAACTGTCAGTAGATGGGTGAGCTTCACCTGGCAGAGCCAAACAATTGCAGGGGGTAGTGGAGAAATAGAATAATAACAAAAAAATAAAATAAGAAGGGAGTAATACACCACCTGAGTATTCCACCAATCACTAGGCCTCCTGGCAAGTCACATCATCTCTGTGATTCCTTTGTGATGTCACACTTCATGCTTTCGCACATTCCTTGACTTCAAAAAGCCAGTATTATGTCTGTCAAACATTATCACAGCGGTGATTGAGCTGCTGTACACTTCTGCTCACTTACATTGGCACCCATTTAATCATTGTGAAAATATAATGAAATGGATATTTGTAAATCACAGGTGGCATATTTAGCTTCAAGAGTGAATATGAATGAGTTGCGACCAAACAGCTGGGCAGAGAATTACCCACATGAGGTTGTATTATACCAAAGCTTTATTTTACACATAGCCTCTGTAGCTATGCTAGAAACTAAGATTGGTCAGCTTTGGTTATTTGTGTTTTCTGCTACATGTTTCTGATGGCAGCGAAGATTGCTGATAGGAAAGACAACATATAGCCTTATAGAAATATGGCTCAGTAATGTTCTCCTTTCTCATTACTGTGCTTAAGTACAAGTTCAAAGTACTTGTAATTTAGTATTTCTAGTTTATGCTACTTTATACTGGTATATATATATATATATATATATATATATATATATATATATTGTCTCAGTATATATTATACTGAGACTCAGAGCAACCTCTTTTACATTACACATAGTCATTTGATCCATTGTAAATATAAAAATATTGATTATAACACCTTTAAGTACAATTCAATGCTAATAGTTCCATACTTTTCTGGATGCAGGAGTTTTACTTGTAATGAACAATTTTTACTTGGTGTTGCAGAAGTAAAAAATTTTAATAAGTCTACAACCATTGAATACCAGACATATATGATCTGTAAACATGATAGTAAGAAGTGTATGTAAACATGATTATTTCGGCTATTGTAAATCAAATCAGTAGCAAGCTAGACAAGGCATTGTCCCCTTCCCCATTGTTGGTATATATCACAAAGTGCATCAAAGGATGTAAATACAATAATGTGGCGTATATAATCAAATCACGCTATGCCCTGATAATGTACCACATATCTATCATGTGTTGAGGTGGTGCTATCAAAGGCTGAAATAAGACAAGGAATTCCTGAATTCCTATGTCAGAGCTGCCTACGATGGGACAGCTGTACACCGTGATGCATAACTATAATACCAGATTTGGCTGAAACACCACTGGAATGCAGTGGTATTCATATTTATCTTGTTCAGACATGTACAATAAAACTTGGGAGAGCTGAAAATAGTGTTTGGTTTGTCTCCACTGAAATATTCTGGTTCTCATGGTGCCTAATTTGTTGCTCTTAGTTAACAATGCTTTTTTGTTTTTAAAAACAAAATTGGTCTTGAGTTCGTTCACAAAAAACCTCTGCATTCCTGTATTATTGCTTAAAGGTAAGCGTGTAAGAGCTTGAGTGACTGGCATAATGTTCAGTTGATATCCCACTGATGACAAGCGCTCATATGACTCTACTGTTTGGAAGGAGCCCTGTAGCTACGATGGATTCTTTAGTTGGAGACTTTGAAACTGCCATAGTTAATATTTATAAGATGATTCCCATTCATCAGTTTATTGAAAATCCAAAGAACCTGTGCTGCATTAACCATATTTCAAGGGCTGTTGTGTGATAATGAGAGTGTTATACTTACAGTATCTGACAAAACACTACCATGTATGATTATGTCATACTTGACGGAGCACAGTTGAATGTAGCCCATTTTTGCTGGTGATTTCGGAAGGCTGTTTGTTTGTGTCTTCACATCTGCTGCAGCTGCATCTCTAGCAGACCTCGAGACTCACTGTCTGCTCTTTCACTTACCCTATCCCTGTTTCTCTGTCTCTCTCCAAAACCTCAAAGGACTAAGTGTGCCAATCAGAAAATGAAGGAGTGCTGGCTCCTAAAGCCCCAAATCTGATGGGATTTACAGTCTCAACACAATCATGTTGTTCGGGGCTTCTGCACTAATAACTCATTTTTTTCCCCCCTTTTCTGCTGTTGCTGCCTCTCTATAACATCGGCCAATTTCAAAGTATAGTCAGTAATGGATGAAATATATTTTTTGAGAACAACAGCGGCAAGAATAACCCTGTAGGTATTCAGTTTAAAGACAACATCAAACGTATGGATAGTCAGGTAAGCACAGCTGATTCCAAACACTCACACTCAACACACACATACACATACTGCTAATAACACACTGACACACTCCCTACAATCCCCATCAGTCACACAGCTGTGTGATTTGATAAAATATTTGGCAGGACCCTGTGGCTGACCTTTCTAAGCATGCTTAACATGACTGCTCTATGAGCAACTTACTGCACGTAACCAGGCGACACTAGCTCTGATGAGATCTGAGGTCTGGCCATTGAGTTTCTCATAAGCTTAGATACGTGGGTTTGTGAATGTGTGTGTGCCCATCACATATGTGTTTCTGTTTTGGTAATTGTGGACGGTGCCTGCTGGGGATTGAGGCCTTTTGAAGCTCAGAAAATGTTTGAATGACTTAATCTCCTGTCCTTACATTGCCACAGATGGAACTGAGACTTTTTCAAAGTTTAATCAAGTTTTGTAGAACTAAAGGGATGATGTTGTTGCATCCATGTGTATGATTTTGTTGTTTTGATTCTCTATCTTTGATGTTGTAAGAACAGGCTGATTGGGCAAATGAATTCAGGTCCCAGAGCTTCCCTTTTTCGAGCCAAACTTTCCACTCCTCTGATACTTTTCCCATTTTTTTTAACCAATGGACAACAAGCCCCACCCTCTCATCATTGCTATGTTTTGAGGGCTTTAACCTTTCCCCAAATTTGTAAAGAAGCAAATCTGGACAGACACAGATAATTGCAATTCCCCCGTTAATTGTAATACTTTTGAGCAATACATATACAGTGACTGATGCAGTCAATGTTTTTCAAGTTTTAAAACGCTTAGAATGAATACTGCTGTATTGCAATGCCATGCCAGCTGGAGGCATCAATCTTCTTTTAGCACCAGAATATTTCTTCCATATGAAAACATGAGTACATTTGAAGTACTAGCCTGTGGGAAACTGTTTAATTTATAACTTCTGGCTTTTATAAATTCTTTAGTTATTTCACACAAACAGTCCAAAGCCATACCTGACAGACCCTAAAGGAAATATTTTACAATGATAAGACAAATCAACACAGTCATGTACAGTACAGTCGGCCTTCACTCCGGTCAGTTACAGTCTGTGACAATGTGTGGGTGGACGACAAGTTCGTGATATGCTGTCTGTGTGGGATGTGCTGTTATGACACCAAGGCATGAAGGGGAGACACAAAATGTGAGTGATAAAATCTGCTCTTGACCTGATGATGACTATGAGTGTGATGGCTCATGCTGAGGTATTATTTGTTCTGCAGGACACTTTTAAGGCTAAGCCTAAAACAAGAAATCTTTCTAACACTCAAGAAATGTAAGCATGTTTTTTCTTTATTCAGCTCTTCCTTTCGGAGTTTCTGTCGACATTAACAAGGAGGTTTATTCATATTTCTAGGATGCAATCAAGCCAGTTGCAGTGAAAACATCCAAACCTCTATTTTTTGAAATTACTTTGATTGCAAACTCACATAAGAAACACGGCAGCAAAGAATAGAGACATGAAAGTGGTCGAAAAAAGCACAATCATCTCTGTACTATAATTGTTGGACTGTTTTAGTACCAACTATGATGACATTTTGTTTATAAAAGTTTTGAAAGGACAAGTCTTTTATATTTTTAATACGTTCTAATGCAGGCATCATTTAACACACTGATATATTTTACTACAGATAGGTACATAAGTATTTAGGCAGTGACACAATTTTCTTAATTGTGCCTATGTACACCACCACAATGGATTTGAAACAAACCCATCAAGATGTGATTGAAGTGTACACTTGCAGCTTTAATTCAAGGGGTTTAACAAAAAAATACATTAACCATTTAGGAATTACAGCCATTTTCAAGCCATAGTCCATCCATTTTCAGAGGCTCAAAAGTATTTGGAAAATTGACTGATGATCAATTTCATGGTCAGTTGTGACCCGTTCCCTCGTTATTTCATGACAAGTTGAGCAGTAAAAAGGTCTGGAGTTGATTCCAAGTGTTGAATATGCATTTGGTAGCTGTTCTTGGGAACATTCAACATGCGGTCCAAAGAAATCTCAGGCAAATGAAGGAGGCCATCATTAGGCTGAAAAAACAATACAAACATATCAGACAGATAGCAGAAACTTTAGGAGTGGCCAAATCAACAACGTGGTACATTCTTAAAACGAAGGAATGCATTGGCGAGCTCAGCAACACCAAAAGGCCGGGAAGACCATGGAAGAAAACCCAAAGTGGATGATCGTAGAAATTCTTTCCTTGGTGAAGAAAAACCCCTTCACAACATCTAGCCAGATCATGAACTCTCTAAAGTTGGTAGGCTTATCATTATCAAAGTCTACAATTACGAGATGCCTTCATGAATGTAAATACAAAGGGTTTACCACAAGGTGCAAACCACTGGTAACGCTCAAGAACAGAAAGGTTAGATTAGACTTAGCCACAATACATCTCAAAAAGCCTGCCCAGTTCTGGAACAAGATTCTTTGGACAGATGAAACCTAGATTAACTTCTACCAGAATGATGGGAAGAAAAGAGTATGGAGAAGGAAAGAAATTGCTTTCCTAGCAAACCACAAAATATAACATTTTTTATTCATAAAGCACTTTAAGCTTAAGCACAAAGTGCTTTCCAAATCAAAGGATTAAAGTAAAATGGAAATATCAGAACCCCATGTAAAGATGCAAATGTAATGCAAAGATGATGTCATATAAAGCAAATATAGTGCCAATAAAAGAAAATAAATACAGGAAAATAAACTCTTGAATTTATGCTGAAAGGCTGTTCCAAGGACAAGGAACCATAACCGAAAACATCACCCTTAGTTTTCAGTTTGGTTGATGGGACAGCTAAAGGTTTTTGATCATTTGATATTAGGGTCCTTGCTAGGCTGTAAGGGGTTAAAAACTCTTTATTTATACTCTGGAGACTGATCATGGATGGTCCTGTAGGTGATTAATAAAATTTTAAAATATATTCAACCCTTAATGGGCATCCAGTACAGTGATGCTAAGACTAGGGTGATATGACAGGACCTCCCAAATTTAGTTAATAATCTGGCTGCTGAGTTCTGGATAAATTGCAATTGTGAGTGAGAGTTTAAGCAAGTAAAGAGAGAATCACTGTTGTGTGTGATGATAGAAAAGCATGAGTGACAAAGGTGATGCTAGCTGCTGAAGATTTAAAATCCTGAATGGAGACAAACATTGTCCTTTTTTCTAGGTAAGATGAGAACCACTCCAGTGCAACTCCAGTGATTCCTGACCATTTCCTCAGTTTCTCAATAAGAATTTTGTTCTCCATGATGTCGAAAAGCTGCACTTACTTTAAGTCCAGCAGCACTAAGACAGAGCAATGTCCAGAGTCTGCAGCCAGTAACAAGTCATTTGTCAGACATAGGAGAGCTGTTTCAGTACTGTGTAACTTTTGAAAACGATTCTGCCTCAAGAAATTGCATGAAAACTACTCTCTCTAATACTTTTGAAATAAATGGCAACATGGAAAGTGGCTGATAGTTTTGTATGCCAGCCGGATCCATTGTTGGCCTTTTCAGAAGCACTGGAACACATGCCATGTTAAAGAGGTCAGGCACACATCCAAAGGAAAGGGAGCTGTTTATAATAGTGAGCAGCCTAGGTGTGATGGCATCCATTATCCCATCATCTGTCAAACATGATGGAGGCATGGCATTTCTCCACCGTGGAGCTTATGGCATGGGCATGTATGGCTAGTAGCAGGGTGAATTCTGAGGTGTATAGGGTATACTATGTGCTCAAATTCTGCCAAATACTGCAAAACTGATAGAACGGTGCTTCATAGTACAGATGGATAATGACCCAAAACATACTGAGAAAACAACCCAAGAGCTTCTCAAAGCAAATAAAGTGAATACTCTTCAATGGTCAAGTCAGTCACCTGAGCTCAACTCAATTGTGCATACTTTTCACTGAATGAAGATAAAACTGATGGCAGAAAAACCCACAAACAAACAGCAACTGAAGGCAGCTGCAGCAAAGGCCTGGGAAAGCATCCAGGGAGAAAACTCAGCATTTGGTGATGTCCATAGGTTCCTACTCTTGCATAGCTCTATAGACCTATCCCCACAGTACTGTGTCAGTGCCTGAGAATGGTCTAGCTGCACCCATTTTCGTTCCGCTATAGGGGAAAAAATAGCTCTGGTGCTTTTCTTTATATTTCTTTAAACCGATCACATCAGCAACAGTGCCTGTGCAAAATAGAGTGTGTGTGTGTGTGTGTGTGTGTGGGGGGGGGGGCGCTTGTTTTAGTGCGTTTGCACATGGGTAGGTGATGACTGGCATTAAAATGGCCCACAAAGAAAACACCCACAAAAACAGTAAAACATGTATGTCGACTGTGGGATTCCACGATCCAAATCTTCATCAAAACTTGCCATTTTAAGTGTGTAATTTGCTACCTTGGAGGTTGTTTTTGTTTCCTGTGGCAAAGACGATTTTGAAAACAGTAATAGACAGGGTAAACGGAAAGGGAGAATGCTGCATGAGACACGCAGCCAATGGCAGGCTTATACCTGCAGCCTGCATCTGGTGAGTCATTCTTATGAGTTCCAGACTTCAGGTAGTCATTGATTGCAAAGCACTTTCATCAAAGTATTAAAAATGATCCTTGTGTTTATGATTATGATGGTTTGTCCAGTAACTTTTGAGCTTCTGAAAATGGAGGGGCTATGTATAAAAATGGTTATAATTCCTAAACCACTTATATTAAAGCTAAAAAGCTACACTTCAATCATATCTTGATGGGTTTGTTTCAAATCCATCGTGGTAGTGTACAGAGGCAAAATTACAAAAATTGTGTCACCGTCCAAATACTTATGTACCTAACTGTAATTACACTGACACACTGGCTGTTGGCTGTGGAGATATCAGAGCCATAAAAAATTCCTCAGATTGTATTTGTGATTGGGAGATAATATTTACGTCTTATTTAATATTTGGTGAATGCAGAATACAGCAGGCAAAAAAACAGCCTCTTCCACATGCTTGCACCCTTCATACACCACATCATCTGAATTTCAAACAAATAGAATTCAGGCATTCAGGGACAATTCTGGAACCAAACTGGAACCACTGTTTAAAGACCTGTCTGTAGATTATCTCCACCACTTAGCATGACCTTAGTAGTGTATATTTTCTGGGTACAAGTTTCAGGTTTTTATCAGTGTATATCAAGAGTTCAAGGTCATTTTAATTAAATTTAGAGGGTGCATAACACATGAAAGATTCTTTGGCCTTTTCAGTTTTAGTCTTCTAAAGAAACTCTTTGCAAAACATGCATTGATCACATTATAAAGATGTTATGCTGAACAGTTGAGCAAACAGTTTAAATTGGTATTTAAATGGTAAATGGACTGTACTTACATAGTGCTTTTCTAGTTTAATTGAGTACTCAAAGTACTTTACACTACTGCCACATTCACATGACACTTTCTCTATACAAACAGCAGTTTTTCTATAAACACACACATTCACACACCGATGAAACATCTGGGGCAATTTGAGGTTCAGTATCTTCCCCAAGGACACTTCGACATGCGGACTGGAGGAGCCAGGGATCGAACCACCAACCTTCCGGTAGGTGGACGTCCTGCTCTACCTCCTGAGCCACAGGCCTATTTACTCATCCAGCAGATTTTAAAAAGCATTAAGAATTATTAGGCCAGTTGATGAATGTAAGTCCAATTTTGTCACGTTTTAGAAGCAAAATACTGCACTAAGTTCGCTAGGTAGTTGCTAACTGGCTATTTATTATTTGGTGTCTGGCAGGCAGAGTACAGCAAGGTTATCAGAGTTAACATCTGAAAACAGTTGCCTGCTGTGGTTATAATGCTGGTAAGACGGAAACAAAAAATTAAAGTTGTGGCCCCTAAAAGTAAAACAAAGCAGCACATTTTAGCTGAAGATGCTAAAATAGTAATGCCTGAATCCTTACACTTGTATTATTCCTACTCTGGCTGGCCTGCATCTTGAATAGAAGGGATGTGCACAGGGAACTCACTCACTGAATTCTTTTCTGGCTCATACAGTGTTTTGGAAACAAACCCAACTTATTGCATTTTTAGCTGCTAAAACATGGAGAATAGTGCTCTGATTAAATGGTGTAATTAATGCCTATTTAAAAAATGCCAGGTTATAACAGTAGTTTGCAAGGTAACAGTATCATATACACACACTTAATTTGCTGTAATATGGTAATGTGTATTTTAAGAGGCCAAAAAGAATGCCAAAAATATTATTAATAATGCATTCATTCTTAGGTTTGCCCAACAAATTCACTCTGAATGCGAATGGCATTGCCTGGTCTGGTTTTCAAATGCCAACCAAGAATAGAGGTTTATCATGCTGTTATGGAGAAGCAACTGTTGCTATAGGGAGGCCAGGAAGTTGGGGTGACACCAGAAAATGGCACAGTGAACTTAATTTGCACATCCTAACATAATCAGCCCACTAACATGACTCATGACATCCAATGTAAACATTTAGGGATAATGCAGGAAGTAGCATGCCCTTTATGTGGCAAGGCAGAAAGTAGCCATCCAATATTGATGTCCATGTCTAGTGATCGGGTTGTCTAAAATAGGTGGTGCTTAAAGCTAGGGGAGGTAATCCTGTAGCGATTTTTGAGTTGTGCAGCAGCTACCGTTGTTTGTAGCTTGTTTTATTCATGGCAAAAAGAATACAAAAAATGGAAAGCTCTAGTGGTGTTACTTCTGCTTCAGCAAAGCAAGGCTATATGAAATTCAATAGCGGATATAGCATTCATTATAGCATAGTCCATTTTGCTCTCTCTGGGTCTCTGCATTCCCTCATAGGTCAGCAATGTCGATACGAATTTGCTTGTCAATGTTTGCCAAATTTTAAATCTATGCTAAAAAACTGCATGAATTTATTTTACCACTGTGTGCAAGGGTTTTTTTTTTTTTTTTCTACTGTGACAGACATTAACGATAAACAGTGACATGACCAAGGCCAGTCTTAACTGAAAGAACATTTTAAAATGTTCTTGCAATCTTCTGTATGACAGTGGCAATTAAAGGCAAAAATAAATAACTACTGTATTTGAGAAGTGAAGGATGGACAACTTATTTTTTACAAATGTATTTTGAACATACAAAGAAGTGGCATTATTGGATCAGTATCATTTTTACACAGCTGTGTGGCTTAGAGATGAGGAAAAAGGCACGGCAACAAGGCAATTTATACATTCAAATTTCACAATATAAACCACTGAAATGTCTTCCTGTGATAATGTGTTTTTTGTTTGACAATCAATAAGTACCTCATTATGAAATAAGAAAACATGTCCACACATTTCACTCAAGTACTGAAACATTTTTTCTGACTAAATCTGTAAAATCCAGGTAAACCATATTTAAACAAAATAATGTGTCTTCATTTAACCCAATTTGTGTCTGTCATCTGCCACAGTTCTAAGCTTCATCAACCTGTACTCATGTTTTTAACACTGTTCCTTTTCCAGTTGCAGATGTCTTCTGGGTGAATTATAAAACCAATTGAGGAGCGGAGCACTCATCTAAATTCTCTCCTCTTGATTTCAGCAGCCTGATGTACAAGCAGAGCAACGTACAAATGATTGAGACTGAACTGTGTGATGAACCATCTGTTTGATTACAGAACTACCTCTTTCTCCCCTTGTGAAGCCAAACAGACACTTGCTGACCTACACCCTCAAAGACAAAATTTACACTTTTAAGTACTATCAGGGTGTTTGACACTTATTTAAGAAGTTAAAAGTTTTGCAAAAAACCTCTTGCCCCAGCTTCCTCTGTAAAATGGTCCTGCTTTAGAATCTTTGCCCCTGCCTTGGAGAGAGCCTCTGCAGAGCACTAGTTTACTGGAAAGTGTGACACAATCAGTTTGCAGAGCAACTGACACAATCAGTGCCTACATAAATCATATCAGCACAGCCAGGCCCCAGGTGCCTTCTGAAGTGACATGTTCATGGCTCACCTCCAGAATGCAACCTGCCAATCAGCAAAGAGTGACAGATACCACAGAGCAGGTACTCTACACTGTCATGATGACAGCTTGGTTTGTAGGCACTATTTTCAAAAGGAAAACTGTAATGATTTACATATTACCTGCTTAAACCTGCAATCAGACCATTGGATTACTACTTTACAGGATTAGAATGATAATCTGATGTCTTTTAGTTGGTGAAGCATCTTTCACAAGATTTTCATTTTCAGAGATCAAACCCTATTTTTGATATAAATGGGTGTAACATTCACAGAACATTTTGCTTTGTAGTAAAACGTTGATTGAGAAAAAAATTTGTTTTCAGGGCCTTTAAGTTTTATTTGCATACCAAATATTTCCTACTGCTGTTAGTTCCCATTAAAAACATTTAACTGGCAAAAACAGGATGGGTATTACTGTGAAGCCACAGGAGTGACATTTTAAGGATTGTAACTTGAAGTCAGCTTCACTGGAGATTATTTTGCTCTTATTCCCTTTATATGCGGTCCCTCTCTGTTTTCCACCTCTCATTTGTTCTCTCTTCCTTGTTTAGTTTGAGTGGATTTCTATTTATATACCAGATACAAAACTGACTTTTGAAGAATTGCAGCCAACATCGAATTGCAAATTTTCACAATAAAAAGGATGTTGGAATTACTTTTAACTACCCATGTGTGTAAACCTCAGTGCCAATCAATATCATGTATGTTGTGTTATTTTTAAGAGTTAACAGTTACCAGTTGTATGAGGTTCAGTGATGGAAGAAGTATTTGGATCTTTTACTTAAGTACCACAATGCAGAAATACTCACTTACAAGCAACTTTTGTTAAAAAAAAATAAAGTAAAAGTACAGAAGAATGAGCAACAAGATGCATTTAATACAGAAGCAAATACAAGCCATAATAAGCAAATAAAAACCTAATTTTGAAATTTAAATTACACGTAAAGCATGGAAAAATTTTACTATGAAATCCATCTGTCTGACTTCATTTGGCATGAATTCCCCTCTTTGAGAGTTCCAGAAGTTACGTTTAAGTTGTGCAATTTCAAAAACTTTTTTTTAAGGATGCGCAAATTCCTTTTGACCAACATTCACACAACTCTATTCAAGTTGTTCAAATTCTGATACAAAAAAGTCAGGTCAAAAAATGTATTTGCTTTTAATCAGATTGGTTACATTCAGGGACCAGAATTCGAAATGGAAAATTTAAACTTTGACATCCAGGCTACAAAGGATAATCAATGGAGCATGAAGGAATTGATCAGACCCAACAATCTTATCAACTATCCTATTCATTTGTCTTTTGTTGCATGGTAAATATGTGTCAAAAATAGTTGTTGAGCATTTTTATATCAAAATGCCTCTTTTTTCTCTTCATTTTTCTAATGACCCATTCTGCACCACTCTGGGATGGTTACATAAATTTATATAATCAAATGTGATTTAGGGTGACTGGGTAATCCCTCCCTTCAGATAAAACTGCATATGACGATTAGCCAGTGGGTTGATAGCAGAGGAGTAGTATAGTATAAGCTGTGTGTTTAGTTTTTAGATGGTAAACTTACGAATATGTGGTGGTTGAAGTCTAATTTTAACGTTTATGCTCCTCCCGGTCTCAAACATTGGTGAGGTAGGTGTGTGTGGATTCTAACAGCTAGCCCACTACAGTTCCATAGCTCCATGTTTCTCCTTTAGAGCAATCCAAGCACATCTAAAGAATTTGTTTTAAATCCCTCTAGTAATGAAACTCTGCCCATACATTCTGTATCCCGGAAATTTGACACATTAGTGAGGGTAAAAACGTCCTAACCCTCTGGAAATTTTAAAGAAAGCACTTCATGTCCACATAAATTCAGATAGATAGTTAGTTTAATGCTATAAATTCAGTGATGGTTAAATTTAAAAATTGAAAAACTCATATAAGCCTATCTTTGCTTCCATAATTTAAGTAATAAAAAGTAAAAGTACTCATTAGGCAGCAGAATTATTTATTGACATGCAAGAAATATTTTAATTTTTTTTTCTTTTCTTTTAAAAAATATTACTTCATAAATCATTTAAAATTCATTAAGGGTTCTGTATAAAATCTTAATGTGAAAATTAATTGAGAACTATAGATGTAAAATAGATGGGATGGAGTAAAAAGTACAGTATTTCCCCCAGCATATTTTGATGTATAAGGTTGCATAAAGTGAAAACACCCGGAGCTGAAAGATATGGTACAATGACATAGTATTCATTCAGTGCCAATCGTTACATTGTCTAGCATTATGATTACAAATAGTGAGGAGTAAGTTCACATGCTAAACCAACACAAGTCAGCACATCAACCGGAATGGAAATTTTGCAACACTCCTTCGAGACACTAGCCTGCCAGTCAACTGGCTCACACAGGTAATGTATCTGTGCTTTCACACACACAAACACACACACACACACACACACTCACACACACTCAGGCACATTCTTGCCTGCCAATACATCTTGACAGACAGGTATGAAACACACTCCCTGTCACTGCTGTCACAGCAGTGGTAGCAGCACAGGTAGATAGCAACCGGAGTGAAAAACAATTGGGACGATTTCTTTGACTTCAGTACACTCCGCGATGATTACAGTGTTTTACAAAACGCTGAGAGCCCGAGAGAAACAGCGTGGTCCGTCACGTCTGTTTCATGCTGCTGCAGCTCTGCCTTACTGAGTGTTGTAACTGAAGGACCTCACTCACAGATACCCTATGAAGAACACTGCCAGCATAAAGTGTATTATTTGTGTTTATGCATCCTTGGAGATGTGTTCTCATTGTTGTAGACAATAGTTGCTTTTCCAACCAAGTATTTAAGGCAAATTATGATGTAACATATTAGTAAGTTAGAATGGGAATGGACTTTTTCAATAATAACTAAAAAATGCTGATGTTTTCATCTTTGTTTTAGGTGGGTTGAGGTTGTTTGATGGGTTCACTGTAATAATGTATGATCACTATTCCCAAAAGTGCTACATATTTTTTAGTTTCATCTTCAAACAATGTAGAAATATTTTCTCAGGAAGTCTGAAACAATGATAAACGTGAATTTAATTCACAAATGAATCATATAATTTTCTTATTAAGTTAATGTTATCACCTCGCATTAAAACAACAAATAAATTACTATACTAAGTACCTCACTAATGTGTTTATTGCCTATCATTTATCTGGTTCTCTATTATAGTATACTTTATAAATGAGCTGTCATTTAGTAAAAAACCTGATGCCCCCACTTTTACCTAATGCAGCAGTCAATAAATCCACTGTAAGAGCTAGCCTTACCTATTGACCAGCATTAGTTAAATTTAGCCACTCTAATTAATTTTCAGAGCTATTACTACTTTACAGTGCTATTGTGTGTCTGTGGGGTGCAATAATGTTAAATTGCGCCTACAGGACTGTTTTCAATTAACCACTGGAAAGGTGGCTTGACTGTGTGAGCTTACTGGTGTAAAGACAGAAGAGTGCTATGTGATGACACTAATATGAATTGATTTTTTGTTTAAACAAGCAATGAAATACCATTTCATAACATGGAGTAGAAATTTCAACTAAATGCAATTTAATTGCAGAAATAGCAATATTTATGAGCAATGGGTGGAGAGGTAAACACTGTATATACTTTCAAAAGAAAGTGGACAAAGTTTGACTAAATAATCTTCAATCAAGGTGCATTTCACAGTCTTGA
The DNA here is from genome assembly GCF_016859285.1 of Xiphias gladius. Taxonomy (NCBI): domain Eukaryota; kingdom Metazoa; phylum Chordata; class Actinopteri; order Istiophoriformes; family Xiphiidae; genus Xiphias; species Xiphias gladius. The sequence continues at coordinate 19,933,941 of NC_053403.1, read as the reverse complement.
TCGGGAAATGAAGCTTATTAAGTGGATCCTGAGTTAAGATTATTATCTTAACTATGCCTTTTCTTTTTTTTATGTGCGAATAACCATAATCTTTTCCTAACCTTAGCAAAATAGTTTCAGATGACTACAGTGAGCTTAACCAAGCAGTAACCACAGAGGTGGCAGATAAGGACATGCTTACATAAGTCATTTTATAATGGTCATGTGAGTTGTTATGGAAACCAGTATTAGGTATGGGGACTTTTTTTTAATGCTGTGGTATTTCCAGCCGTATGAATTGCAAATGGAATACACATGATTCAAGGTCTTTTTTGCCACCAGATGAAACATTCGTACTTACTCTACGCCATTTGTGACATTAATATGACATACTATCTGAAGCTGTGTAAAATATTTTGGGACTAACTGTAAAGCTAACATATTCATCCATGATACATGTAACAAATCTGGTGTGATTTGAACATCACAGTAGGAAACATGAATACACTTACAATTTGACTGTGATGCCTTACAAGGTGTATTAACAGTGTTACAGAAAAGTCAAAGCACACATTAATGTTGCACTCTCCCTATAATGAAACACCCCCCAGATAATAAACACTATTAGCATAAAAAATGTAAGGATGACAAAAGCTGCATGCCCATTTGGATAAATATCAGCCCTTTACCTTGCGACTGGAGAACAGGCTCCTCTACCACTTTTCATCATCATATTTCCTTTCACCTCTCTTTCCATCGCATCACCCTATCTCTGTGAATGTGGCCTCAGAGGCAGCATGGCTGAGGTTAATACCTATTCATTGCTTTGCAGATACACTCTAGGGCCACATGGGTCTCTAATTAATGATTTTCCAACATCAGATGAAGATAAGAAAATCATTATTATTTCTCAGATGAAGAGATAAAAAACAGCAGCTACTTGCTCAACCTCCTAGGCAGGGGCTCATTGTAAGTGAGGGATGGAATCAAGCAGAACTAAACCTGACTACATCTAAATATGTTTTTCTGATATTTGGTTAGCTTGAGGTGTTCCTCAGTTATTGGGCTGCCAAGATTTTGAAAAGTAGTTGTGAACGTGTGGCAGCACGTGGCAGCTAAAGAGCCTGATATTTTTCTCAGCAGTTAGTGGCAACTAAAATAGAACTAAAGGAAGAGTGAATATTGGACTTACAGTACACTGATCGAGAGTATGACTTTAAATGAATGCCCTGTGTCTGCTGGATGTGTAAATTTGCAACTGTTACTGTTAGTCATAGCAACTTAAAGATCATAATATGTCAGTGGTGTGTTTACAGCTTGTTTTCACAGCAGCTGAACGACCAAATGTGTTATTGCAGGTTTAAGTTGCTTGGAGGTTCATAACAATAATTTCGCACGTCTAGACTACTTACTATAAAATTTGGAAATTTTATTCCAGCCTTTCCAGGCATTCATTCATATCTGCAAACAATAAAATCAGTTTGCATGCTCTTGAAACTAGTGTAAATTCTGTGATTCACAGTGAATATCAAGCCTAAATTACATTTTCTTAGTTACATTATTGCTAAGAGGTAATACAGTGTGGGCTTTTCAAATTAAGCTACACTTACACTGCATTGCCATGCAATGATAATGTGATACTGACAAACAGTTATACAGATTTGACATGCAGTGTAATGGATTACTGACTGGAACGGGAGGAAAAAATACTTGAGCACGTGTTTCAAAACGGTATGCAAAAATACATGTACAGAAATGAGTAAAATATAAGTATACATAGTTTGTATTTAAGGAGCTATAAATACATGTACAGTCCTTTTAACCTGAAACTTAGCTCATTCTGTGACCAGACTTGAGACTTGACTTGACTCTAAAACAATAATTTAATTTTCTTGACTGACTCAGCTTTTTCCCTTCCCTTGTACCAGACCTGACAGAAGACAAATGATGGCCCAATCTGAACCCATCCATCAGAAAATAATAAACAACTGTTAACAGAAATCATACATCCTTTAAATATGAATATTTGTGATTTATGCATCTGTACTCCAAGGATTAATATAATTACAGTTATTAAACTTGCAAGATAATGAGTTATGGAAATTCCAGGTCATTAAAGCTTCAGCAGACTGTCTATTAAACATAATTTATAATCAGCTCCTTAGTATACAGATAGGATAGATTTGTACCCCCACACACTGCCATACCAGATGGCTAATATTTGGCATGCAGCATTGGAGTGACAGGAGGCCAATTAGAGTATTGACATATTGACATTAATATTGGCATGAACTATACGAAAAACAATAGATTAAAAGGATAATCAGAATAATCATATCATACATAGCATATGTTAAACAGGTCAGTTTCAAAGCTAGTGCCGCTCATTCTTGACCAAACCACGAAAAGAGCCTGAAATGCATTCAATGGCATGAACAGACAAGAGCACAATAATATTTCTTAATCTTATAATTCCATTTATGAGGGCAGCCATTCAATTGAAAATCACTGTCTTTTACACAAGACATGCAATTTAGTTTTCATTCTGTGGATAATGTCTATGAAATATACATGTCAAATGGATACTGAAAGAGGAGGTTTTCAAGCTGCAGTGTAATCATGAATACTAAACCTTCTGCTCATTACATTAAAGGTGTGTAATGTACTAATAGATGCAGAAAGTACAGGCTGTAATTTAATATTCTGACATTTTGGCACTTTGTAAAATATACGTTCTAATTTTCCAATTGATAAACATGTGACAGTATTTAATTGCTGGTAAAGAGCAGAATATCATGTTGGCTTCAGGGTGATCAGGAATCTTTCTTGCAAAGTAGGGATTTAAATTAATATAAATACGTTATTCAGATAAAAACAGATAAGCGCTCTGAGAAGACATGGACAGCATCCACATTTTTGCAACATTACTAATGTTGCACAGTTGTTATTTTTACCTCAGGATCCGATTTGAAGCCTGGCACCTTGCAGGGAACAGATGGGAAACAGCCAAAATTAAGTTAGGGACCATTTCAAACGTGCATGCAAAATTGCAAAGACAGCTTTTCACACTTTTGTGGGTTTTTTTCTCATTAAAACTTTTTCATCTGGACCCCCTGAAAACAATGTTTTTTGTTGTTGTTTTTTTTCTTTAAAATAATGCGATATGGCCAATCAGCTATTACGACCTGTTTTTTTCAGTGGTGCTCTCATGTTTTTTAAAGGTCGTGGCTCTCTCCAAATTGCAAAGTTGGAAGGTTGGGACACCACTGTGGTACAGACTGAGATAGCTCAACAACTACAGGATGGATTGCCATCCAATTTTGTATAGGAATTCATGTTCCCTAGAGGATAAGTTCTAATGACTTTGGTGATCCCATAAGGAAACTCCCATTAGCCTCAGCTGTACTTTGTGTTTATTGCTAATTAGCAAATACTAGCATGCTAAACTAAGATGGTGAACATGGTAAAGGTTAAACCTGCTGTACATCAGCATGTTAGCATTGTCACTGTGAGCATGTTAGTACGATGATGGTAGAATTTTTAAACCTCCACTATGTCTAATATATGATATAATAAAATATGCTTCACAGGGCTGTTAGTGTAACTGTAGACTATAGTCAAGTTTTATGATAGACACTTCAGACCAACTTAACATTCATCTGGTCCTCCTCCCATTATATACACAGCCTCCAGTTTTTAAAGAAATACTATGCAATGGGGTCCAATTCTAACTTGTACTCCTGCTCTATTTCCATTCCATTTCTATTAGTCGGGGTTCAAATACAAATCATTGTTTTAATACTTGTTTAATTTAGCTACATGGTTAGAATATATTGTTATAATTGTTATTTTGTATGCGTATTTTGTGGCTAAACTTACACATATGTATGAGGAGTATAAAGAGTATAGATATAAAGTATAAAGCAGTCTAAATAATTTTTGAGAACTTCCACTATAAATCTGAATACAGATGTTTTAGTGAAATAAAAAAATGAAGGTAGAGATAGAAACTTTGCGTTCCCTAGTGTAATGAATGCTCTCCATCTCCTGACAAACCGTGTTATCTTTAAAAAAGATATATTCTTAAAGGCAAAATAACCATTTTGAAAATCTACAGCCATGAAGGAAATGTGTTTTCATATGATGTCAGTCTGTTTGCAAATACAACTTCATTAGTTTTGGAGATCAGGAGACTGAGGTGAGAGTACAATGTGTTATATTAGAATGGAAGGCAGATGACAATCCTATTTCCTTTGAGACTTTCCTGCTCACTATGTTCTATTATATTAAACCAAATCAATTATCCCATAGGCATATGCTATATTAAGAAGCTGGGTGGGCATTTTTAAATAGAGTAGGCTGGCTGCTCAAATCCAAACATGCCATGTGTGATTACAGTGATGAGGGCATTGGAATCCTGTAATTGAGACATGCAACATTATGAATGCAAACTGATTGAATATAATTAGCCATGGCTTTTACTTTGTTTGCTTGCATCCTTTAATTAAAAGACTTTTCTTCTCACTTCATCGGAGTAAATTCATATGCAAGGATGTTTGATAAATGATTAGCCTGGTAAGGCCCACTAAGAAAATTAATCGTCCAATTGTGCTACAGTTGCCAAGTGGCCTCTCCCCTTTACTACCTCTGTGACTAAACTGTAGATAACTCAGCAGTGAACATGTATAATCCATAACTAAGCAAGAACAGTGCTGCAGTGTTAACCTGCAAAATTTGGTATTTTCTTCATTTTCAGTCATCATCATTTCAGGCTCATGTGTGTCCCTGATAAAGGTCACATTAGGTGTGACATGAGATCATCCTAGGTAATGTTTCACTGACAGGTTCGTGATGAGCTAAACTACGAATAGATGCTGTAGTTACACCTTCCTCTATGAGTACAGTATATACTTACTTCTAAACTTGGCTACAGAGTTGTGTCTTGACACATCTCTAGCATCTGCCTGCCTGCAGAGAATATTAAGTCTATTCTCCTCTGCTGTCTCTGTGGGTGTGAGGCCTTGTCCTTGCAGAGCAGAATGCACTCCATCCCTGACAAGGGCTCTGCTTTTATCACCTGATGCTGTGAGAGCCAAACGAGGGTTTGGCCATGTTCAGCCATTTATCATCCGCGATCAGTGAGCAGCCACAGGGGCAGAAAGGACCTTGGCTACTTGTTCGCACTCTCCTCCTGCCATTTATTCTTAAAGTCGACCAGGTTTAGTGTCACTGTGGTCTACTGAATTCTCTGCTGGGAAAACAAACATCAACATGGTGACTTTTTCTATGCACAACAGGGCTTGTGTCTGGGGCTTTTGTGGCTGCACACATTGTATCTCACACAAAATACTCGCTTCAAGGTAAAATAGATGATGATGAATGTGGCAAATATGGTTAGAGGAACATTAAATTGAGTGCTTATTTATTCTTTGTCCTAACATCCATTCTGTTTGCCAACTGTAGTACAAGGCGTTCAGCTGAGAAATATGTGCAACTTATAATGAACTGAGATATTTGTATACAGTAAAAAAAATTATTAGCAAGAATCATTCAGCAAACAGCTCTGTACTCCACAATGTTCAATAACTTCAAATGTAACTATATGAATAACTGCATAAGCCCACAAAGCTTCAGTAATGTTATTTTTATTTGGAGTTTGATGAATGTGTGGATAAAACCAACTCAAAGAGGCAGTGTTTGGTGTGTTCAGCTTTAACAAAAGGGAGGGTAGGGAGGTAAATTGGTTGCTTTCCCTAAAATTCTCCTAAAGATAAGAGGTTGTGTACAAATCTCCTTATTCGTGTTAACAAGAGGGTTGCTATTCCCTTTCATCCACCCTGTTTTGCGATACAGCTCTCTCCCATAGTAATAGTTTGTTTGGACTCACCCTCTGACATACTCTCAAACCATGTATTTGCTCTGTCCTGGCTGGTTGAGACAAGGGTTCAGGAGTCATTTTTATTGACTGGGGTCGCACTTAATGCCCACTTCACTATTTCATGAGTTTGCTCTGGAGACTATGACACTGTAGGTAAACAAACATGGTACTGAAAAATAGTATCTAAAATAAAACAATATTTTTAGGAATGCTAGTATGGCATGGCTCTAGGTGCGGCAATGTCATGTCTGTTGGTCAGTCTACTGCTCTGGTCCAGACTGAAATATCTCAACAAGTGTTGGATGGATTGCCTATAACTTTGGTATACACATTCTTGGTGCCCAGAGGATGAATCCTAATGACTTTGGTGATCCACCAACTCCCACTATCCACCATGGGACCATCATCGGGTCAGTGTTTTTACTTATCCTGTCAAATATCTCAACATCTACTGGATGGATTGGCATTTGGTTCAAAAATTCATGGTTTCATGCTAATAAAACCTACTGATTTAGGTGATATTCTATTTTTACCTCTAGCACCACCATGAATTTGACATTTTTAGCATTTAGTGAAACATCTGAACAACTACTAGATGAAGCCATGAAATTTTGTACACACATTCATGGTTAACAGATGATGAATTCTAAAGACTTAGGTGATTCTCTGACTTTTCCCGTAGTGCCATCAGCAAGTTGACATCTGCAATTTAGAGTAAAATATGTCAAGAACTAGTGGATTGATTGCCATGAAATTTGCAACAGATGATCAAGGTCTCTTTTTGATAAATTTAAGTGACTTTTATTCTGGCACCATTATCAGGTCAGTGTTTTCATTTGTCTGGTGAAATGTCTCAACATCTACTCAATGGAACGGAAGTGAATTTTGTATAGACACTCATAATTCCCGGAGAATGAATCTTGGATGAAGACTTTGGTGATTCCCTGACTTTTCCTCTAGTGCCACCATAAAGTTGATGTTTGTGGTTTTGAGTAAAATGTCTCGACAACATTTGGATGAATTGCCATGAAGTTTGGTTCAAACATGTATGACACCCTCAGAATTTGTTGTAATAACTCTGGTTATCCCTTAACTTTTTAATCATCATTTCAAAATTTCAGTTTTCCAAAAAATTAAAAACATTCCCATCGGCCCCAGCTTTACTTCGTCCTTATTCTAATTAGTATATTTTAGCCTGCTAACATGCTAAACAAAGATGGTGTATACAATCAACAACCTTTTTTTTGAGCCTCAAATATTTAGCTTTGGCCATGTTACACCTTATAATAATTTTAGATAAGCATCATTAACAGCAGCCTTATTTCGTAATGAGCTTTGTACATGTTGATGTCTGTACAGAAAAAGTTGAAAATGCATGACTACTGCATTGCTATTTATTAGTCTCTGGCTCTCTTAACAGGCATTTGTATTAGCAAAGTAAAGGTTATTAAGTTTAAGAAGGCCTATTGTGCTCAGAACAAATTTCACAGTTGGAAAATGGAATTTACAAATTCATGTATGCCATACTCGTTTCCTAACTTCTGAATTGAATTCTTACACCAGAGTCAACATGATATCATTCATAATCATGTTTTGCTAATGTACTGTATATTTTTAGCAATCAACCCCCTCCATCTCCACTCTCGTGAATTATAATAACAAAAGCCAGATGATTTGTTCCTGTTCCTTTTGTAGTGCTTTCTTTTCTTCTACCTGTCTCAAGGAGAAAGGAGTGATGCAATAGCCTGATATCAACATCTGTGCCTCTGAGAAAAAAGTGCTGGCCAGATAAGTTACTCACATGTGTACAGAGGAGGGCTGTATATTGGGGGAGGATATGCAGGACAGACAGATAAAGAGAATAGCGTGAATCGAAGCTGCAGCTGCTGCAAGACATAGTAGTAACTTCAATATGACCTCAACAAATATAAGGCACTTCAGCACACAATTACTTCCTATCACGAACCAGCATTACTGCATGGATTATTCACAGTATGGACAAAGTATTGTTTTTTTGTATTAAGTTGTAGTTTTATCTCTTTTGCCAGAAATTTATGTAGGAAAGAGCAGTCGTTTTGTTTCCTTCTCATTTCTCCTTTTCTTTGTTTAGTTGGGGAGTTAAGTTTAAGATTGCAAATTTAATTACTTTTTGGGTAATTTATTTAGTATTGTGGTTTTATTTCTAGTTCGGTCTTTTGCCTGGGATCTCCCTGACGTTCAACTTTAACTTCAATATTTGGCAATAAAAAATGAGAATGAACAAAGTGACTCCCCATACATAAACCTAAGTCATTCCTGCTACATCAGTTTCAGAATCACACATCTTCCTCTGTGTAACCAGGAGACATTATACATAGATAACAGTATAAAGGGAATCTTGCTCTTCATCAAAACTGAGACACTTTAGAAAACACTTTGAATCCTCTCACCATGGGAAACTAAGACTCTATAAATAATGTAGATGACATTGTACAGAACTGCATAAAACTTCACAGGTTAAATTTATACCTTGGCCACTTATTCTGATCCATAGGGAGTTGCTGCAACATCAGATAGAATAGATCAGTGCCTGTGTACCTGTTCTTGTATTCCATGTAATTATGCCTAAGAGTAAAGTTTTATGCAAATCCCCCTTTTTAATTTCTGGGTGTTCTTTTGTTTAGCCTTCAGAATAATTGTTTAGAAATGGGGTATAAAGGGATACAACATACCATGAATTAAGTATTTTATATCATTGAGGGGAAAAGAGTCCAAAACAAACCCAGAAAAATACTGCCCTAATTCATTCTAGACTCACAGTCTGGTCTCAGGAGAGGTCCAGAAGTTCTTGCAGGTTTGTTGTCTTGCCCAGGACTCGAGGCGTGCTTTGACACAAGGCACACTTGTCCAGGCTTGTGGTGGCTCATTGATTGGGTCACAGAGCAGCAACACAGTTGCTGGTTCAGGTCTCTGTCCTGGGGAGACTAGCTAATCACAGTCTCTAGTTTTTGTGTCAGACTTCAAAGTCAGTGATGAACTTTCACACTCAAATTACAAATGCTTTACAATAATTAAAGGTTGAGATATAATATCACTTAAAATATTTTATAAATTAATGTTTTGAGTCAGAATTTGTTGACTTTTGGAAAAGAATAAAAGCCTACAAAGTCCTGAGTCAGAGCTTGCACTGCAATAGTTCACATTCGGCCATCACAGCACAAGCCAAAAACCATGTTTAAACTTCAAAATTACATGTATATACATCTGTCTTACAATTTTCTCCACTAAGTGGTCAAAAAATTATGTGTCTCATGAAAACATTTTTGTGACGTCAAATGAAGTTGGTTGTAAGGATATACTCAGATTGTCTGTTGTATCAGTGTGTGTGTAAACCAAATGAGAGGGATGGAAAGTTATAAATGGACAATACACACACTCACAGTGTGTTCCATTTAGCAGTAAAACACTCCCAACTGTGAACATGCTATAAAGGCTACACTCAAGGAAAATATAGTCTTTATAAAAACAGGAAAATGGGAGACACTACTGTTCAATAATAAAACACACAAATGTACAAACAAACACATACACTTGAGAGTTTTTTGGCTCCCTCTTCATTACTCATCATCACTCATCAGAATGTGATGTTTCACTATGCATGGAGAGAGGGTTTTATTTAGAGAACAGGGGTCAAGGACGTACACACAGTTTTTAGGGAATGAAATATTGTTAACAAAAAATGTCTTGATAAAATGATTAATTTTGAGTAATTTATTTTAGCCTTGGATATACAGAACAAGTCATTCTGTCAACCTATGATTCATCAGCAGACAACTACACTACGGGTCAAAAGTTTTAGAACCACCATTTTTCCAGTTGTTACTGAAATTTACATAGTGTAATGTTTCAGTTTACTCTAAAGTTAAAGCATAGAACAAATAACGAATAAAGATTTAAAAAAAAGGACTCATGGAATGTTAAATTATAAATTTAATCTATATTTTTGACTCATTCAGCAGCTGAACGCTCTCGTGGCATTCTGACTGACCAGTCTCTGTCTTCCTTTGTTACTTACCTTTTTCTCACCATTCTGATAGCAATATACAGTTCTGCTTCCTGCAGCACAGTATTGTCCTAATGATGCATCAGAGGGTGTAGTAACACAGTTTGTTCCAACATTGCCTTTGTACAGACGTAGGGTTTCTACAGGTACCTTATGACAAATGTCTGGCCAGAGTGCCACACTTAGTTATTGAATACTTTACCTGTTCTCTGTGATCGATACCTAATTAGACCATCTTTTTCCTGACTTGATGGATTATTGCTTAGAATAAAAGGGTTTGTCTGAGAGGTGAGAGCAGCCCAGCAGGCTTATAAAGACAGGAACGGTTGGAGTGATCAGTGACCATGCATCATTACTCTGCAGTCAAAGGTAACAAAGTGTCTTGAATCATGGTTAACAACATTAGAGGCAGAAAATAGGGAAGGATGTCAGATGCTTAGTTTGTTAGCCAGGCCGCTATTGATGTAACTATGTTAACTCGGCCACCGTAGTGCAAAGAGGGGACAAGACAATTAATAATCCTGATTCAAAATATATTCTTCTGTTTGCAGATTGAAAGGTGCTTTTAGTAATTTGTGATTGATAAAAAGAGGCAAAAAATTGATGTGTCACCTTGCTGACCTAAAGTTTTAAAAACACTGAAGAACAATGTTCCATTATAGTTTGCTTTAGGTATACTGAGAGGCATCATAAATCCATATGTGCAGTTCATACTAATTATATAAGGACACTGTATTAAAATGCATGTTTATGTGAATCAAATACATTGTGCCATGTTCAGTAATGGCAAGTCTCTCTCATTTTTAGCCATGCTAGCTAGCAGCTTTAGGGATAGAAATGTGAGTCTGACTGTTGGTTGATCCACCACTACGATCCAGACTAACATATGTCACCAAATATGTGATGGATTGTTATGGCATTAAGAGGCAAAGTCCCTAGAAGATGGAGCCCACTGACTTTGGTAATCCAAAAACCTAATGCTGGTTGTAGCACCACCATGAGATTAACATTTACAGTCTTGAGCAAAATGGCTTGACAACAATGGCATGGATTACTATGAAATGTATATCCGCTGTGGAACATGTATATATCTATATATATTTCACAGAGGATTAATCCATTTGACTCTGGTGAAATAAACTTAAAGTAAACGGATTTTTGGATGAAGCAATCTGAAGACATTACTTAGGGCTCTAAGAAATGTGATGGGAGTTTTTCACTGTTCTAATGCTTTATAAACCAAACTACTTACTGATTCATCAACAAAATAACCAAATGTCAGTGATGGAATGTAACTAAGTATATTTCCTCAAGTACTGTAAGTAAAACTTTTAGGTACTTGTATTTAACTTATAAATAGTATAAAAAAAATATAAAGTTGTTTAAATTAGCATTAGATAATAATATAACAATCACAGGGGCAATCTTTCTGCATGATGCACATTTTTATTTCTGGTACTCTAAGTGCTTTGTGCAGATAATACCTATGTACTTTTATTTAAGTAAAATTTTTAACCAATTAACTCATTACTTACCCTAAGAAGTATTCTAACTTCAGAGTCTGTCGCAGTGTGTCACACAGTCTTTCTAATTTTATGGACATAAATCCACCACTTGAATGTGATGTCTCCCAACACATTCTGAATAACATCCCTGGTAAATTTGAACAAATCACCACTTAAAGTTGAGCTAGAGTGGAGATTATCCCTCCCATCAACCTGTCCTTTGTTTCCCTCCTCCCAAGGACAGAGGCGGGTGTTGATAAGACTCATTTAGCACAATGCAACAAATGAAGGCTCACCAGAATGCAAAGATAATGAGATAATGGGATAATAAGATTGCTTCGAAGTAGATAAACATCCAGTAAATATTGCTGGCTGTCACAGGTGTTTTTGCATGGAGTGTGTTTAATCAGCCCTCATCAACATTCACAATGCAAAGTGGTCGTCCTTTGGAATTTAAACAAGGGTAAAAGATATGGCTGATGGTTGAAAACACTTTACTGTATATCCCGAAAAGTATTTCAGGAAATAAAATCAGTGTTTCAGAAAGATATGTCAAAATCATATTAGTAATACAAATAGCTGGCCACACTAGGAAATTAAATTCTCAGATGTCTTCATCATGTGATCAGCTGAATTTCTTCGTGAGGCATGCTGTCAGCTTCGACCAGCTATGGTACATTTTCATCAAAGGGAATAAATAATCCTGTTGGTCTTGGCAAATGGATTGGCTAATGTCAGGAACAATAACGCAGTTGTTATTAGCCAAGGACTTAACATCTATGCCCATATCAGATCAATTATAGATTAAAAAATTTGATTTGTTTGCTTGTTTTCTCTGACATGCGCTGTCTCATATAACGATATGATTGATTTATATATAAAAAAAGTGAAGATTAAAAAAAAATGTGTTAGTGCATGTGTTAATGTGTGTGGCTTTGCAAAAGCATGTTGGCAGTTGCTGATATATGTATCAGTGTTTGGAAACCATGGCAATTAGAGCGTACCTGTGAACACTGGAGATGATAAATTAACCTTTTATGCTGCTTTGCATGTTGAGTACTGAAATTTAGATTCATTACTCAACATAAGAAAAAATATTACCGGACTAGCCACACTACCCCCACCTCACTGAGCACTTTTGGAGAAACATATCAAGCAGTCACCTCCTATCGAGTCAATAGATTTTTAGCAACCTCAGCTACGCTTTTTCAGCTTTAGCTGATTGCTTGACATATTTCCTCAGTGTCGCTTGGCTCACCTACAGTTGTCAGTTCTCCAGACATAGCTGTTGAAGCCATTCCCCTGGCTGCTCAGTTAATTCACAGAACAGCCTGTCTTCATTTTTTTTTGCCTCGACTCTGGCCAGTTCTGTCAGCCCAGATGTCTCCATTGCCCAGGGTGGCGCTGTCTATCTGGCTCTGGCCTTGCCCCTCTACTTCCCTCCCGGGTCCCTTACCTGTCTTATTTATCTCTCACTTCCCCTATTCTCCTCTATTAAATCTTTTCCTCTTTCATCCCACTCTATTTTTGCGACCCAGCCCCTCTTGCACTACTGTGCAACTTTTGCAACACTCCCAGAGGTGCTATAGCCAAACAGCCAGCAGTCAGCCAGGAATTCTTCACTCCAAAGCTGGGTGACTTCACTTCAGCAGCAAAGCACCAACAATGCATAACTGATAAAGACGTTATGGGGCTAAGGTAAATTTGTCGCAAGTGATATCAAACATTAGCAAGATGCTGTTTTATATAAACATCAGACTCAGTCAAATTTGGCCTCAACCTCCCTGTATTCTCTCTCTGAGTAGCTGGCCGGATGCAAATCGATAAAGTAATTTTCCCCAGACTTGTCGTAATTAACAATCTGTCATGTGTGCTCAGGGGAACTGTGGCATTTCAATGGAAGCGACTTCCAGCTGCTGTTGGGATGCCTGTGATTTAAGAAGTTTAAGACAGGAAGGCGTGAGGAGCTCTACATGAGTAAGTATTCAAAATGGCCAATCCACTCTGCTCGTTATAGTCTGTATACTTAAAAACCGATTTCAGCTGACATAAATTGCTAATGTCAGTATTTAAGTGGAGTGTGGGGTGTTTTTTGTTTAAAGATAATACGTAAAAAATTCTCAAATATCACTACCTTAAATTCATCATTTAGTCTCTAAAATTTAAATTTGTTAGACTCATATTTTAAACCATGTAGTAGGGTGAGAATTACAATTTTATAACTAGTATTTACACATTTCTAATTAATACAACATTAGTACGATATACAAATAACAGTTTAGGCTTTTAAGTATTTCACAGGATTTGGGAATATATTATGTAATTTGAGGACAAATAAACCAAAAAAAAAAAAAAAAGAGAAAAACAAGAAAACAAGTTTCCATGTTTTGAATATCAAGATCAACAAGAAGAACTTAAACTCCCATTATATATATTTAATGAATTTGACAAATGCATTTGTGCATCCTGTTGTCATTAAATATAGTATACTGTACTGGAAGCAGTCACTTTTTGCATTATAATGCAGGACTGGACTTGGCAATAATTCAGCATTATTATTAATTGACTTCCAGCGGGATCATGTCATGATAATCATTGTTGGATAGTAATGCATCAGTTAGTAAAGCAATACAGTAATGTGATTACTTTTTTCAGTAATGAGTAGATTCACTAATTACATTACAGTTAATAGTCCCAGTACTTCTCCATTATTTCGACATATTAGAATTCTATTTGTTTTCTCTTGTACCAGGAGTTTAGTGAAGGGTTGACATTAGTGTCTTCTCTGTACGTTCAGAGGACAGTCTGTGTGATCCGTTAGCTTAGCGCAGTGGCAGGTGCTGTTGGAAAGGTGGATAGCCTCTACCAAACAAGGAAAAAAAGGCCACTTGGCAACTCAAAGACTGTCTTTTTACATGTTGTGTTATTATAGTTTCCAGCTATTTAGTGTTAGTTTTTTCCACATTTGGTTGGTAAGCCTGTATTTGTGGAAACCTCTCTGGATTACTGTGTATGGTCAGTCACAAAGCTAACATCTATGTGTTGTATTTCACACGTTAAATAAAGAAGATGTGACATAGGTTGGGAGACTCTGGAGTTGTTTAAAGTCACTGACTTTAAACAAATAAAAAAGAGCTGAGCAGAGTTATAAAAGTAAAATAATGAATAATGTAACTAAATTGTAAAATTTTGATGCCTAAACTGAAGAGGAGACAGAGAGTAGAGAAGCAGGAGGAAGGATTGTGAAGCTCTTAGGTGATTGTGCAAAAAGCAGATTTGATTCATATTCATATGTCCTCAATATTTTCTACATTCAGTGCACGTCCTGTAAATAACTGAATATGTGCTCAGTTGAGCGTTTATGGGAGATTTTTAGATGACATGTGAAATAAGAAGTTTTCACTGCCACCATAAAAGTGGAGAGTCCAGGTGATCAGTCAAATTTATGTTAGTGCTGAATTCCATATTTATTTCCTGTGTGAAATGAACTGACCACAACAGTAGACACACACAGACACACAAAACTGCAGTGTATTAACAACAAATGAGATTTCATTTGTTCATAGGTATTAATAGACTGCACGTAGAAGTGTGACACTAATAGGTATATGGAATTATTTGTGAAGCCACAACTGCAATAACTAACAGTAGCGACAATCATCCGGTTTCATTTGTTCCCACTGGGAGTTATACGGCTATTAAATCTGAACTATTGACTCTGGAGAAAAGCTGAAAGAACTGTGACTGTGAAGGATTATATTGCCTCAGCTGGTGTTTGTATGTGTGTATGTGTAGGTTACCTTTTATCTTTGACATGAGGGATGATGGGATCTACAGACGTCTTGAAAAAACAACCTGTTCCACCTGGCAGCATGGCAAAAAAAGAAAAAAAAAAATACCCTCTTTCAATCTTGATCTCATCTTATTGTACTAACACGTAGGAGCATTACCTTATTTTTCCTCACTCCCTCTTCTCTCTTTATGTTTTAATTTGTCAGTTTGACTGGTGATTGGTAGTTTGATGGAGTGAAATACAACAGTGAGATGACATGAGATCTGACCATGCCCACATTCGATGCTTCACTGTCCATGATTTTTGCCAGGGGAAGCAACAACAAACACACTCACAAAGACCTGGCAACCAGGCCAACACATAAACAAGATAAACAATGTCTCCAGGGGCAAGCAAGAGGAGCAGAGGAGGCAGGGAAGTGCTGTGTTTGTTCTCTGATCAATGCCATACATAGTGCATGAGTTCCCTAAGACCTATGGGTAGATGTTGTTCACTTCTATAAGAGAAAGTTCAGACAAAGAGAGAGATCCAGTATTGAGATGAATAAAGGTAAAATAAAAGAAGCATTGAATGTGTGTGAGTTAGAGAGAACCAGGGATAGAGTTTCTCATCTCAGATAATAAAATGGGATGTTAGCTCAGATTGATCTGCAAGTTCAGCCAAGCAAAGGCCAGGGACAGTCCAGCTTTAAGCAGGAAAATAAACAGAGAAAACCAAAACGTCTGGATTATATCGTGATGCCCTTCCACAGAGGTTTCCCACCAATAAATACATGAACACTGGCTATTGCTGAGCTCTCAGAGAAAATTAAAAGACAAAATTGGCTTCATAAATATTAATCTGTGCAAGGGAGAGGTTGTGCCCTTCACAATTTTTTCATGCTCTCTGGAGCGCATTTGTCAAGAGTAAACAGTATCCTCCTGTTTACCTAATGCAGAACATTTGGCAGGTGAGTGGGCATAATTGATGCCTTCATCTTCTATTCTTGAGGATGTAATTTAACACCTTCCTCTTCCTCCTGAGTATTCTTCCTCACAATTGCACTTTCATTTGTTCTTTCAGCAGCAGTGCCTTGGTTCATTTGGAATTAAAGGTGGAAAGCAAGTTAATTTCACAGCATTTTGGGACGTTAGCAGCACTCTGGGGCCCGTAAGTGTATCGTAGATTGTCTTATTTGCTTTGTTTTTTTGGGGGGCGGGGGGGTTAATATATCATTAGCTGTTTACTAGAGTGTGACGGAATCATTAGGGGGCAGAAACTAAGCCAATAATACTTTTCTTTAAGCCTTTATGTGCTGTTATTATCCATGAAGTATGGATTACAATTGTTTAGCCAATAAATCTTATGGTTTTACTCACATACAATATACTCCACACTAGGGCTGTGCAATGTGGATAAAACCTTTTACCAAGGTATTGGTAATTTTATATATTGTAACTAACTCTTTTTTTTTATTCAAGTGCTAAACTATTCTGTAGCTAAAATAACCAGACAGGAATGCCTGTTTTTGTCTAATCCAATGAATTAAATACCTGACAGCAGCTCAAATATACTGCCAGAAGCAGATGATGTCTCTTTTACGTTCAATTCACTTTTGATTTCACTTCAGACATCAAGAAATTGTGATCATAATGTTTTCCATCCATAATTGTGCACCACTTTATTGATTATACAATAATCCATAACCATCTGCCACTGAAATACCACTGTAGTGCCATGTGTACGGTAAGGGTAGAATTAAAAATTTAGTTTTTTATATATTGTATTTCTTTATTAACAGAGTAATTTTTAATATTCAATTCAGTCTAGATTCGCTAGTTTTACATGGAAAAATTATTGCTCACAATCTGGTAAAGAAATCGTTACCTACTCCCCAACCAGTTTCTTATCACATCATGTTGGTGAATGCAGCAACATGTCTGCTATACTGCTATTAAAAATGTAGAGCTCCAGGTGTTACCTGGGTCAGACTTGTAAAGAAGAAGATTTGCATTTGTCCTGAGGGTTTTATTAGCAGAAAGAGAAGTTTTAATTCATCTATGATATTTCATGAGACTGTGTGAAATGTTCTCAATGTATCAGTGTCCAAAAAGCCTCAGAAGAAAACGGTAGAATATTTAATTGAAATGACAAGTTAAATGCACAAAATTTAATCAGTGGATCTGCCATGTGTAATTTTGGCTTACAGTGACAACAGCACTTTTGTTATAGACTGAAGATGGAACAGATACCTTGCTGCCTTCAGATGGCTACAAGAATACTCACCAGAGCACTTTTCAAAATTAAAACCAATTCAGTGTAGGAAAATACAAGAATAGAGAAAAAAATATTTTTAAAGGAGATAAAAGACAGCTAAAAGTAAAATCAGGAAAGGATCTCCAATTAACGTATGTTTTAAGAAGGGACTTAAAAGACATTACTGAGTCAGCTGACCTGATTTCCTTCAGCTGGGCTTCTGGAACAGATAAAAAACCTCTGCCCATGGATCTCAAAATACGTACCGGCGTGCATGGTACTAAAAGGACAGAGATATAGCGGGGAGAGAGGCCTTGAAGAGCCTTAAAAGTAAACAGGAAGATCTTGAAATCAATTCTAAAAAATACTGGGAGCCAGTGTGGAGAAGCTAAAACAGGAGTCCTGTCACGTCTGTTGGTTCTGGTTAAAAGCCTGGCAGCTGAGTTCACGATCTACATGATCATATGTCAGTTGGTTAAAAATGGAAAATAAATATGGAAAGACAAGCAACACATGGATGAGGGGGATTGCATGATTTTAGGGAGATTTATATCGGATTGGCAGTTTGGATTGTGCAAAATGCACTAATTCTTGGCGGCAAGATTGCAGTGCACCTCAGGATTTGCGTCACCACACCTTATTCTCCGCCTCTCCTCCCGCAATTGACGGGAATAGGAAGCATTCTTTAAATTTTTGCTTTTGGTTTTGAAACTCCCATACTCTTTAAATGCTCAGTATTGCAATACAGCCCCATGCACAGGAGGAGTTTAGCAACTGGTCAATCTGCATTCAATTCCAATGTTCAATGCCAATGTGGGATGTGGTGTGCCTTTTATTTAGCCAGACAGAAAGTAATAAACCTGATAAAGATTGACTGAAGACTGAATTGCTATTTTGTTTCACATCATTATTCAGTCTGACATTCACTCAAACAATCAGTGATGTGTTTTTCTAGCTGACATAATTTTTAGCCAAAAGAAAAGCTACGGTAGCAGTTGCTAAGAGCAGTTAACTTAAGGTTTGTAATGGTGATCAAAGAAATATGCCAATTTAAGAGTTTTAAATTTCTATAAATTAACTGTTAGATAAGTGTAGTTGCACTTATCTAACTTATGTTTGTTGGAATTTCTGTGGCCATTTTCTATCAGTGATTTTCTGGCTCAGGAAGATGATGTTCACATTCTCAATTAAGCTTGGTTGTAGTTTTTCCAACCATGGACACTGCCACAAGTTAAAAAAACACCGGACCTATTCAATCAACTGAAAAACACTGGGCTTTAGCCAGCAAATCAGAGGTCTGCAGTCAGGCTAGAATTTTATGGTGGTGTAAGAATGGGTGTTTAATACATCTAATTTATCTAATACATCTCATTTAACAAGAGTTTAAATTGCCTAATTATAACCATACCTACAGCAGTTACCATGTATGGATATATATATCCTCTCACATTATCTATTGCCCAACCTTAGTCCACACAGGGTCCATTTTTATGCTGTGTCCTTGAGCAAGCAAGGGACCCACGAAGCCCCACCACCATCTTCTTACTGCCTTACTGCTGCTAATGATGTGTGCACAAAATTAACTGTCTCAGAGCATTATGAAAATTAAGTCCTGATGAAATTGTGTGTAATTTGATGGTTTTATGGCAGTATATCTCAGTGTGTGTCTGTGTGTGTGTTCATGGATGAATGAATCCAAATGTTAAACATTTATGCATTATATTTAACTCAATCTGTCCTTGCCCATCTGTTGGTATCCCTTAGATACTGTATGTATTTTCACAGTACTCTATGTATATAGTCCAGACAAACACACACCAAACCTACACACACACACCTGTACCTCCTCTTCTTTTCCTGTCCCTCCAATGTAACGAACTGAAGCTAAGCTTCGCTCCGATGGCTGGACTCCAGGGAGCTGTTGGTCTACCTGTTGACAGCCACATCAGATCTTATTCCCTACACAGGAACACAATCATACAGTGAGAGGGAGAGTGGGCTCCAGCTATGGAATACTGATGTAGGAACAGGGCATCTTCAAGATGAGCTCAGAGAGGCCAAGGAACTTAGAGACCAGGGGATGAATTCTTAAAGATACAGTTTGTAGAACTTGGCAATGTTCTTGAAGGAATCAAAGGAATATCAAGAATACTGAAGAGTGGTATGAGTTTCTGGGAGGCTGCAGAAGAAGAGTTTAAAGGGGAATTGCCATGAGAATTACCTTTTGGTTTTGGCTGTTTGCAAAAGTTCTATTTTCCCAAAAGAAATTCATGAGTTACTCAAAGGAAAGTTTGCAGTTGAAAGCTCTCAAAGTGAAAACAAATTCTATGATTGAAAGACATTTTTAGCTATGTTGGCAGCGTGGCTCTAGGTATGGTTATATCGCCCACTTGGTCTAGACTGACATATCTCAACAAACGTTAGATTGATTACCATGAAGTTTGTTACAAATAACCTTGGTCCCCAGAGGATGAATCTCACTGACTGTGGTGATCCCCTGACTTTTCATATGGCACCACCACCATGTCAAAGGTCAAACTTATCCAGTGATCATCTCTAATTGCCGCATAATTTTGTACAAATATTGATGGTTCCCACAGGATGAATCCTAATGACTTTGGTGATGCCAAAGTCATTAGGATTCGGTTGGTCCGTGCAGAACTGAAATATGTCAACAAGAATTGGCTGGTTTGCCATGAAGTTTTGTACTGCCATTCATGGTCCCCAGATGATGAATCCAAGTGAATTTGGTGATCCTCTGACCACCATGAAATTTACACTGTAGATTTGAGTGAAAAATCTTAACAACTATTGGACTGATATCCATTAAATTTCTTGACAAACATTCATGTCCACACTCTAAATTTTTTCATCTAATATCAAGTCAAATTTTTTTATCTATCCAGTACTTTGGTTTATGACCAAATGCATGTTTTCATGCTGATGTTAGTATTTAGCTCAAAGCACTGCTTGGCTTAAGTACAGCCTCACAGACTCTTAGCCTAATTGTGTCTAGAAATGAAAAAAAAAGTATACAGCAGCTGAGGCTCTTATAAAACGATGTTGTTTCACACATAAGCATTGGTTGATTAAAAAGATGCCTTTTCAGTGTTGTTTTATGTCTTTTAGAGGATTCCAAGTAAGCATGACTGGATAGCTGTTATTTAAGCATAATGTATAGAAGTTGATTGAATGATAATGGACTATTTCCTGACCCTGAAATATGAGAGTACAATAGGAATATGAATTTTGACTTTTCCTTCAACCGATTCTCTATATTCATTCTCAAATCCTTCAATATGGAGGTAGCATTAGCCTAAAGGATACTAGGGAAATACTTTTTTTTGGCCGAAAAAGAAGCCAGTTCAGATTGCGACCATCTGGTAGCCTGTAAGGAGAATCTGAATAAGAAGTACTTTGTTCTCTCTCTACAGCTGATGTTGATAAGCCCCACTTTCTCCCGAGGAGCTGTTCACAGGCCAAAAGTAGAAGTCTTGTTGTACTGAGCAGCTCCAAAAATGTATCATGTATAACTTTGCAAGGGAGAATGAGGTTACAGCTGAAAAAAGGTAAGTCAAACTGAAAAATCTTCTCCAATTAAGTAAACATTTCAAAATACTGTAGTTAATTTTTGCTGTATTACTCCACTAGGATTTCTCCAAGAGTCTGTTTATGTTTCCTGCCTACTGTAATTGGAATAGTTCGTGCTGATTATATAGCAGTCAAAACAAGCAAGCCATTTTAGGTGAATTACAGTATTATTCTCATCTAATAGCTGTCTTAAAATGTTAATCATGCATGCTAATTCCTGGTTTAGTGTGCCTATGGATTAGAAGCCCATGTAATGTACAGTTAATCCCAGATACACTGCACTGAAACTCCGCCTAGAAGCATTTTTCATCATCAAAAATTTTCCCTCTAATTATGTCTCCTGAGAGAGGATCAATTCCCACTTGAGATGAGCTTGTACATGCAGTATTCTAAGGTTCACATGTATTTGGAATACAGAATACATACCCTTGATCAAAA
This sequence comes from Xiphias gladius, assembly GCF_016859285.1. Classification (NCBI taxonomy): domain Eukaryota; kingdom Metazoa; phylum Chordata; class Actinopteri; order Istiophoriformes; family Xiphiidae; genus Xiphias; species Xiphias gladius. Next base: position 19,912,480 of record NC_053403.1, on the reverse strand, counting down.
ACTCATAGCTATTTCTTTATATCTAGATCCATAGACTGGAATTGATGGATGCCCTATTTCATATTATGCAGCTGCTAATAGAATTTAATCCCACCACAAGGCAGAATATTTCTATCCTCCTATTCGCTCTGATATCTTTAAAAATCAGTTCTGCTTCCTGCCCCTGTGCAGTCACATTAAATAACCAATCAGTCTCTTTAAAGTTCAGTAGAGATATTCAAGAGCAATTTCCAAAACTGTGCCACCGTGAACTCACAAACAATAGCTAAAATCAAATTTAATGCGACTCATCTTCTTTTAGTGAGTGTGTGTTCTTCTGTGCTTTTCAGAAATATTAATAACCTATTAATTATCAGAAAAGTTTGAGAAATAGCAAGGAATGAGCGAAAGAGGGATTGAGGCCACACAGATCTGAAAGAATACAAAGAGAAGTGAAAAAAAAGGCTGGAATTGGCTTCATACTCTCCAACCCAGCACATTCTCCTCAGAGACTCATGATTGTTATGCCCCATTCAAAGCATTTGCCTGTGATCTAATTTCTGACGTTCTCTAATATATTTTGATCAAATCTACAAATAAACCCACAATATTACTGCTTCTGATTTTAGCAGGCTGGATTACGACCGAGCAAGCTTCATAAAGTGACAATTCTTGTTTTGGAATACTTTTGTCTTCACTGCTTTCTGCAATATCTGCACATTGCAACAGTTAATGTTATGGATGGGAAATATCATGGTTTATGTTTAATTAAAACACTTAGGTTGATTGTGTGTGATGGGAGTGGTAATTTGGTCTCCTGCATGAAAGTCAAACATTTTAAAACTGATTCATTACTCCAAACTCAACACTCTAATTTTCAGCCTTGCTACACATATGGCACACTGAACATTGAGACTGGAAAATAAATCCTGAGGTCCAGAATCATCCAAAATCGACAAAGATCCCTGAGATAATGGGTTGTATTAATGCAAGATATCTTTCCTCTCTGGGGCCTAGGTGGGTGTACTTATAAATCCATCTCATTTGCTGAATAAGAGGGAAATATTGTATCATGTACTGCACAATTTTAATCTGACAGCTGTAGCTAGTTATTTTGCAGAATAAGGGTGTGTGAAGAACCCCTTAAGAATTTACATTCAAAACAAACTAAGGTCATAAAATCTGATGCATCATCAAAGATTGATCAAGCCAGCAGTATAAGGCATATTGGTGTTAAAATGTTTCTTACAGATGGCCAAGATCTCACAGGGCATTCCCCCCTGCTCAACTGCAAGGTGCAGGTGTTAGCAATATTGCTACAGACCGGCAGGCTCAATTCAATTCAATTCAATTTTATTTATATTGCGCCAAATCATAATAGAGGTTATCTCAGGGCAATTTTCATATAGAGCAGGTCTAGACCATACTCTTTATAGTTATATTTACAGAGACCCAACATTCCCCCATGAGCAAGCACTTGGCAAAAACATCAAGGAAAACAGAACCAGAGCATGGTCGGCGGCCGTCTGGGTTTGGGGGGGTTACATATAAAGATGTATAATAATAATGAGACTAATAATAAAACTAATAATTATAATAATAGGGTGAATAATAATACTAATAAAACCAAATATAATAATAGTAATGTAAATCATAATAATTGTAGTAGTGTGGGTGTTGAGAAGGATAACGAGGGCAGTAGGTGGCTTGCAGTCACAGATCCAGACTCTGCAGCTCCAGGGGCAGTAATACCTGCAGAAAGCGACAGGAGGAGAGAGGAGAGAGACAAGCAAGCACAAAACTACGGGAGAGAGAAGAAGTCAAGTTAGCAATGAGCATTGATGTGATATGAATGCGTACAAATGGAGAGGAAGAGGAGGAGACAGGAGGAGCTTGGTGCATCATCGGAAGTCCCCCTGCAGTTTAGGCCTATAGCAGCATAACTAGGGGGTGGTTTAAGCCAAGCCTGAGCCAGCCCTAACTATAAGCTTTATCAAAAAGGAATGTTCTAAGCCTACTCTTAAACGGGGAGAGGGTGTCAGCCTCCCGGACATAAACTAGAAGATGGTTCCACAGTAGAGGAGCCTGAAAACTTAAGGCTCTGCCTCCCATTCTACATTTGGAGACTCTAAGAACCACAAGTAAGCCTGTGTTCTGGGAGCGCAGTGTTCTACTGGGGTAATAGGGTACTATGAGCTCTTTACCATATGATGGTGCCTCACCATTAAGGGCTTTGTAGGTGAGGAGGAGGATTTTAAATTCTCTTTTCGTAGTTTCTGTCAGTACTCGCACTGTAGGATTCTGGATCAGCTGGAGAGTATTTAAAGATTTGTTGGGACAACCTGATAATAAGAAGTGGATATAGTCCAGCCTAGAAGTAACAAAAACATGGACTAGTATCCTTTAGAGACAGGATGCGCCTTATTTTTGCAATGTTAAATAGGTAAAAAAAAAGGCAGACCTTGAAATTTGTTTTATATGGGAGTTAAAGGACATATCCTGATCAAATATACCTGAGAGATTCATTACATAGGTGTGGACACTATGTAATGTATATGCACTATGCACTTCTGGTCACCATTCAACTTTTAAATTTGTAGTAAAAATATGATTTTGCTTACTGGAAAAACAAATCTTCCCCTTCAGGCGCAGCTAATGTATTTTCATGTTTACTTTGTGGCACTGATTTAATGCAAAGATGACACATTTTCAATTTGTGCAGGAAAGGGTCCAAAATGTCCTAAACATGACAGTTACAATTACATGAGGCGTAAGTTTAGGTGATGCATGGAACTTGATACAAATTTAGGAAGTTTTTCATGGAAAGCTGTGCTCAAGGAAGGGACTTATATGCTGTTTTATCACAACGAGGAGTTTTTATGAACATTTATAATGACAATGGAAATATTAAACAGATTTCTGGTAAAAGGGGTTTTAATTGGTGACTTTTTTCATGTAAATTTGCAGTGACTTAGAGTTTTGTCTTGCAAATGTATAATGGCATTGAGAGTAGTTATGCAAATTTGAGGTCACAAGCACATGGTTGGAATTAAGTTCTTGATCTCGTCTTTAAATTAGTGAAAAACAATTTTACCAAGAAGGTGCACATACATGGTATGAAAATAATGAAACTGTCAGCATATGTGCAAGGTAAATCCTGCTTCCTTTATTATCTTTGTTACATCTTATGGGTTGATACACTACAAATATAGAGAACTTGACAATATCTTGTCCACTTTTGTTAGATCTAATTAATTATCTCTGTATATTCCATGAGATATACAGGGTATTGCCCATGCAGTGTTCAATGATTTATATTGCTGCAGTAGCTTTAAACCTGTAGATATATTCAATGTCCTGTTCCTACCTTGTATTCCCTTAATTCAGTGTTGGCCATGAAAGCCATAAAAGAATGTATTGACTTCATCACTAATGTATATGCATTTTCTGACATTTCAAAATGAACTTTCATTGGCTTGGGTTGGTCTTAAACTCCCATTCCTACAGAGGCACAATGACAGGTCAAATGTTTTTTTTGTGTTTTTTCTTATCTCATCTTATCTAAGTCCGTGATATAGATTGCTGATAAGCATGGGCAAATTCTAATGTTAAATCACTTACATCATAGAAAAATATTCCATATGATATCTATTATATCCACTATAGCCTCAAAATAGCATGAATATGAAAAGGGTCCTCATCAAAGATTCTCTCAGAGTCAGAGAGATGTTGCTCTTAATCTCCTGCTTTGCTTCTTGTCTGTGAAGCAGCTAATGGGTGGAACAAAACACTTTGTCTTCTCCTCAGGATATTGCTGCTTGTAGAGCTAATCAGGTTGGAAATGGTGGGTGTATGTACGTGTGTGTGTGTGTGTGTGTGTGTGTGTGTGTGTGTGTGTGTGTGTGTGTGTGTGTGTGTGTGTGTGTGTGTGTGTGTGTGTGTGTGTGTGTGCAGGCAAACCCAGACAAAGACATGCCTGTTTCATCCGCCCTTATCTCCTGTCCTCATTCAACCTGATCCATACAACATATTAACTTCTCTGTCTTCTCTAACTTGTACATACACCCACATTTAAAATACACCCAGAGTATTAAAATCCATTATGTGTACACATCTTGTCTTTAAGAGGAGCCTGCTTCATTTGCAAGTGTAGCATAATTTTATGTTCATCTCCACAGGTTTCCCCAGATGTTTGCCGGGTTCTGTGTGGCTAACAAGCACCATAAGGTGATCCCTGTTGACGACATTGCCTCAGTTTATGGAGATAAAGGTATCACCATCTATCATGGAGGTCACTGAACAGTGTAAATTTAGCAGAAGTCCACATCAAAAAGCAGAACACTTGCAAAACATTAGTCTCATGTTCAGTAGTTGTTGCTCTGAATAAAAAGCATGTTTCCTATATGTTAAGGGTCTTGCGTTTTAATTATCATGTTCAGTATTTAGATTCCCATTAGGGATGCTCCACTCAACTTTTTCTTTTCAGCCAATACTGAGCCAATACCAGTTACAACATGTGTAAAGCTATAACAACAAAGATAATATCTTAATTGCAAGTGGATTTAATACACCAATTCTAGGCTTGTGAAATTTTTATCTATATTTTTTTGACAGTGTATGAAAGTACACCCTTACAACACTTAAATCTCATAACAACAGACATTATCACCTTCTACTTTTCTAATAAATGCACACAGTATTTGTGCTGTAAGACTGGTGTCATCTGCAGATGAAGACCTTTATAGGTTGCAGTCTGTCCCCATCGATTTGTGTTTGCCTCTACTTTATCCTGAGCCCAAATGTATCACTAACCCTGACCAGTCCTTTCTGCAATTCTTAAAGTAAATCCAACCTTACCCCAGTCAGTTAACTCTACGACTCCTAAACATAACCTAAGTCCTAACCCAAACCACCAAAGGCAATATTATAGGAAACACTATTTGAAAGAGGGATTGAACACTGTTCAAGGGGGAAAGGGACTTCAACACAGGATGTGTGCTGCACTCACTGTCGCTGTCCACATGGAAAAGGCTTTCCTTAGTGTAATTACATGCTTTTACATCTCTGTACCACACTGCTTCAGCTGTGCGTTGGTCCATCTTTCTCCCTATGTAGATAATCGCTAATGGCCTACCATTGCAATCGCAAAAATTGCATTCATTGTGAAGCACATGCAAATGTGGCAAAATATCAGCGATAGCCATATGCACATCAGCTTAATGCTGTTTACTAACGTAAAATTCAGTGCTAGCATTAATTGTCTTGGTGCTCAACAAACCTTGACTGTGCCATCCAGCTGAGTATTTAAAGTGGAACAGCAGAGAATTTAAACATCAAAGTCGGTTTAAAGGTCTTGGGGAATACTACTGCAAAGGAGAAAATAGTTATAAGGTTATGAAGCCTTTTGTGGCTATGGTGGAAGCTGCTCAAAGTCTGATAATTTAACTCAAGTTATGTAACTTGAGTTAGCGTCAGTCGGGGTCAGAGACTAATATGTAGAATATGAAAAAAAGCTAGTTAGTTGAGTTAAAAAGAGTAGGGCTTACCAGAAATAGATCCATAGCTCTTTCCTCATCTCCGCTTGAGGCTAGTGTCTTGATGCTACATTAGCCACTACTAGCATAACACTTGAATGTCCTACTGAACTGTTGACGGTTGAATTACAAAGTGGTTAATCTAGGTACCAGGTTTTGACAAGGAAGAGAAATGTGTATAATAAAAAAGAAGATATCTCTGGTTCTTCTGCATCAGTTTTAATCCTTTGTTTGAACTGTATCAAGTGCAATGCTAAATCAGTCCTCTTTTAGTCTGTTTAGAATATTTATAGGTTGCCAACACAAGCCCCAAGGCATCAAAAATGCTGTAGCTTAACACCATGGGAATATACCTTACATCTTGGTGGTCTTTTTGCTTCGTTATCACTTACAGACACCAGGCATGTTCAAAAGAATCTTAAAACATCCTCTGCCTGTTGTGATACTATTTTAAAGCAACTGTTGTCACTGGGCTATGGAAATCTCATACATGCATATTTATAGTATAGTCTTCCCCTCTGGGTGTTTGTGAGAATGAGACTGACCGATGTCAGATGCATATATGCTAAATGATAACAGCTTGCCAAAGTAATGTGGGTCATTTCCCTGTCTATGAGTCAGCGATATGTGCCCCTCTATCTAACATTCTTAAAGCCCTTTTACTTTTAAATTTGCCCACAAGGAAATGGCAGAACAGATCTGTGTTAAGAGACTTATGAGTGGATGGCCAGGAAGTACTTAGTACGCATTATTCATAAAAGGTGATGAGCACTTTGATTCAGAAGTTTTTATTTCTAGAGGTAAATTGTAAGTAGTTGAGAATATAAATTGAGATTTATAAAGAAGATGATGGATGAGGCAGATAAGAGGCTTATCCTGACTACTTTTATTGCTGTTAGGTGATGCTTACATCTATTATGAAACATAATCCTGACAGCATCAAGCTTTCTTAATTTGATATATTTCGAAAGGTCATGGCAAAATGGATAGAGATGTGACATAATGTAATGAGGAAAGTAATGGGGTAACAGAGAAAAATAAGACAAAGGCATAAAGAGATTGATAAATTGTTAATAATGTTTATATGTGGTACAGTGTGAGGTAGCCATTAAAAATTGAAAGTAAAGGCAACAGGATCCTAATGTAAAATCCAGATAAAATGTGATTCTTGGCATACATTATTAAATAGAAACTGTCAGGAAACATGTTGAATTAGTTCACTCACTGAAAAAATCATTTTAATGTCATTGTAACTGCAGCAATCAATAAGAGGTGTGAAATGAGAGCGACGTGATTTGGAAGGCAGTTGCAGGCTTATTGAAAAGGTGTTGCCTTCATGGAACAGGATTTTTCAGTGAATGGAATTATTAGTGTGTCACAAAGAATTACATCATTTCCAAGGTGCTACTCACAAATTAATTAGATAGTCACACTCACCTACAGTTTAATTTCCCATTGTACATGTCACATGCACAATCTGACAAATCATTTGAAACACTCAGCTTCTCCGATTTTTACCAGTTTTATAGTCTCCAGAGAGACAGTATCCAAAGAACTGATGTTGACACTAATGATGTCCAGTATTTTATAACCCCTCCACAATTTTTGATTTTTAAGGATGCATTATTCATTCACAGAAAATGTAAAATGGGGCATCTGTCAAAGCCCCACTGAATGATATATAATGCAGCTTTTAGTGGCAGCTCTGTAGCTTCACATTTCTGGGCCTGTATTTATCATGTATTTCAGAGAAATAGATCAGTTCTAACTGGCCAAAAAAGAGTGATAATTTGGTCCTTTTTTGACACGGGAGTAAAAGCATTTTATTAACTGTCTTAACTAAGGAAATTACTCCTATCTCTGCTGATATTCAGTAGAGCTACCATGAGATGGCATTCAGGCATTGATTTGCCTGTGGCGGGGGTAAATATTTGAGGAACATGGTCATATTGTATTGTATTTCCCAAAATGGGGTGACATTGGAGAAATTATTGCCTCTATGTGTATAGTGAACAAGTTAACATTGAGTGAAGTCGAAAGGGGATTTTAACAGTAAAAAGAGGATTGCTTGTTCTTCATTGAGATGTGCTCCACAGTGCACAGAGGGTTTGCAACATCATTCCTGCATGTGCTGCATTCAAGGCTGGGATACCAACTGGGGAAATCATGCAAAGCCCCTGAGGGCCAAGGACTCTAGGAGCACAGAAAAGCTCCACCGTTATTGTGTGTCAACTGGTTTGTGCTAAAAATTTTTAGCAATAAGCATCACTTAAGCAAATCATATTAACATGTTTAAAAACATTAAAATGGATCTTGGTTTATTACCTTATCTCAAGCCCCTTTTTTAGAGAGGGGCCCTCTGACAAAATCTAGTTTTGTCATCATGTCTTTTTATTACATGTGGCATATTGCTAAATGTGTTTAATGAAAGGATCACATACAGTAGCAAACCTGGGGCCAGGTAGCATAGAAAAACTTTACAAGTTGCAGAGAGAGAGGAAGGCATAAATGTGGTGACAGGGGCCTGTTTGTTAATTTTTTCCCCAGGGCACCCTAACAGGTTAATCTGGCCACTGGGACATTCACTATTTATCCAAGATACAAGGCACTAGGCATTGTAAAATGATGTCATTGGATAGGGCTGATTAGGATTCTAAACCAGGTGATTACCTGCTATTTTAAATTAAATGTACTATTAAAACATGCAGTGGCATGCCAGTGTTTTCTTATGTAAGAGCCTAATAATATAAATGAAATAATATTGCATAAAATATAAGATTTGAATTAATTTAAATTGTATTTTTGTATATATAACGTAGATACCTAGATATACCTATATTTTGTTTTACATCTAAGGCCCTCTCTTAAAAAGCTGTGCTACTTTCTTAATTTAATTTTTTTCCCACTGTCCAATACTACAAACCGCAATTATGAGGAAAACTATAATATGTTATTATAGTGTTGTAAAACAGCATCAAAGACAGGCTGCGTTTAGGCATAGTATTGATTGTAGGTCACCTGCGTTTTGGCAGTGCCCAAAACACAATTATGGATGTAAAACAGAAGAAAACAGACTTGACACATAAAAATATGCTTGGAGTCATGTTTACATTCGCAAGGCTCAATTAAAACATAAGCTCTTGTGCAGCCTGTCTAGACAGCTGGATTGATTTAAATAGAAGTGTATCTCAGACACACATGAGATGGACAACTGAAAAATGTGGCAGAACACTTTCTGTGTATATTTCTTTAAAAAGCTTCTTAAATAATTCTGAATTCCTTCTCTAAGTATTTTTAGTCCTAGTTTAACTTTCAGGGCGTTTACTCTGAAGGATTCTTTGACGCTTATTTTGAATACATCTCATCTCTAGATGTTGTGAAGGGCAGAGTGAAACTCCTAAATACCAGGGAATATATGAGTTCCTCCTTGGATTATTGGTGATGTAATTTTTGGTCTGCCTTTATACATGATGCCGTACATTATGTCACATTCAGTATTTTTCATCATTTTTTGTACTCACTTACAGCCAGTAAATGTGTCTCTCTTGATGGAAAGTGCATGCAGTTGTAAAAGAGCTTGAATAAGGAGGAATAAATTATCAGCAGGTGCAGTGTGCGCTGACTCCAGTCATGGGCAATCACATCAGCTTGCCTCATTCCCTTTACAAGCAGTGTGCTCCTCTCTACAGGGCAGTAACAGTTGTTTAATGGATGAGGAGCCTGGCTGTGCCATAGCAAGAAGAAATATGCCCTTACCCAGGAAGTGCAGAGTTGAAAGGTGGAAATATTCTGGGTCATATTAGCGTTAAGTGTCAGTTAATAACATAATAATGCACAATCAATAGATATGTCAACCATTATATACATGTCAATGTTCCCATACAGTTCTGAGAGCACTGGCCTTGATGTTGCAACATTTCACTGCTGTCTCTCATCATGAATGGCACATCCAGACCCTCAAGTCCTTTTACCCTATGGAAAATCAACCTTGTTTGTTTACCTCTAGGGCTGAGTTATATCTAACAATCATTCGTCACAGGACAGGGTGCCCTGTCTCTCCTTTACAACTCCAGTTTGGCCTAGAAGTACGACCTGAACATGATGCACATACACCCTCGCCTCACTTCAATCCTCGATAGAGAAAATGCACAACAAACAGGCTTTTATTTTAACTCATTCTACATTAGAGACACAAAGCATAAACATTTGACTGTTGTGCTGTTCATTGGTTTAGTATGCATGAAGTGATGGAGCTCGGGTAACCACGCTCCAAGAGCAGAGAACTAATCAGAGGAGGATGATTGTTCCCGCTCACCTTTTGGCAGTGCAATTTTAGGGACATTAAATGAAGTGCCAATGCAGAATTCAGAGGAGATAATATGAAAATTTTAAAGCATTTGGCAGTTTTATTTGCAGCCAAACCCCCATTTCCTCTTTGTTAAGTGCTGCCAGAGGAGAGTTTGGCTAATGTGTGATGTCACTAATGCGGACATAATGGGAGAGCACCACTAATATTGCTACGCCAACAGTGTAAATGTTACAGTTGATACACTCATGCTTAGTAGAACTATAATTAGCCTAAACATATGAGGACCATGCAACACAAGGAGAGACATAAAGCCTGAGAGAGAGGGAGTGTGTCGCCATGTGAAAAAAAGAGTGACAAAATAACAAATTTATGCTGAGACCGTTTCTGGCTCCTCTAACGCTAATGCTGCCCGGCTTTTTTGTCAATCAAAGATGCTGAACAAAAGATGACTCATCAATTTGCCACACCAAATTACCTTTTTTGTAACCTCTCCCCTCCTCCTCATTCCACATTAACCTAAACTGCCTCTGCTTTGCAGTTCAACATGAACAAAATGACAAGCAGCACAAGCAGGGCTTTGCCTCTTTTTCCAATTCATTTCACATTCAGCCATTAAATTAATCAGGACAGTGGCTTTTTGACATTATCGTACCCTGTAATTAACATAGCAATTAGGTGGTGAAAATTATTTTAGATGACAAAAGGGACTCCATTCAGATTTAAGGCCCCTCTGCAAGCAGATTGTAGTTGTGATTGTATTCTAACTAGCTGGGTGTCATGAAGCATGTTACCACTTAGGGGTGCTCTTTCACTCACTCTTCCTCACACATGACCAGTGTCTTTGGAGTAATACTGATTGATGTGGAGAGGCTTGGCCCTCTGTCATCTGCTGGCACTGGCAGTTGCTTCCATCCTCCTCCCAATATGAAGTTGGCCAGTGAGAGAAAGAGAACATGTTTCTGTGCTCAGCCCTTTCAGCAAGACAGCACACTTCCCTGAATCCCCCCATAAATGCTCACAAAAATATTCAGCAGCCATCCAGGCTGGAACTTGACATTGACTTGCAATTCTCACTGGAGCTGATGAGTGGGTGAGCTGGGCTAAATATCCCACTTTTCCAGCATGGGTTTTTGTTGAGGACCTGGTTGGCCTTCTGGCTTCAGGTGTTCAGAAGATTTGAACAGATATTTTTTGGTCTACTATACATTTTTATAATTGCATCATCATCAACAAAAACAACAACAACAACAACAATAATAATAACAATAACAATAACAATAACAATAACAATAACAATAACAATAACAATAATAATAATGCCCTATGTAAAATACAGTAATACAACAACCTGAAACGGGCAATTATGTATAATGTATGCTGCTAAGTTTTATACTTTAATTGTATTTACCTTATAATAAATACACTTAATATTGCCGCACTTTTATTCAAGTAATGTATTTCCACAGCTGGATTTTGGTATAGATCAGGTGATATACAGAATCAAAATTATGCATTTGTGAAAATTTGTGAAATGTTTTAGGACGTGAATATCGCTGAAACGCAGCAAGAACGAGGAGGACTGGACTGGATAACAGTGAGTCTTCTACTGTTAGATGAGCATGAAGACTGGAATGTAGAAGTGGAACAAAACTCTGCATTAAAGCCAATCCTTTGTTTAACAGGAGCTATGTTTAGACCAGAGCCATTAAACTTAATGGCTCTGGTGAGCCATTAAGTGAAGACAATGCCAGAAGATGTTTTAAATAAACTTTGCAGACCATTTGAAACCAGGCTTACTTTTCACACCTAAATACACATGGACTACCAATTTAAAAAGTCGTGTAGACTTTCAGATTGTTGGGTTCCCCAATAGGATGGACTCAAGATTTTCAACCCATGCAAACGGAGAGACAACAAAGATTGCAAGATTTATCTGTGGCAGAGAGTGTAAAAATTTGCGGGGCCTTAAAATCTGGCCAGAATTAAATGCTTGGAAAAGGAAATACAGGCGCAACGCACAGGAGCGCTTCTTTGTGAGATGCAGGAGGAGCACAGCCAGAACTCACCCCACAAGGCCCAGTCCCTCCAAGCACCGGATTCCATCCAGAGTCTCAACAAGAGCAAGTGGCAGCAGTTCAAGGAAGAGGTGCGTGGAACAAACGTCTTCTATATGGTCTAATCTCTCACGTCTGAGAGATTAGACCATATAGAAAAGGGGAACAACAAGTAACCCTGCAGCAAGAACCGCAGGGCCATGAAAGAACACAACTGTGGCAGGAGCTGAGAACTCTCAAGAAGCAGTACAAGGCAGCTGGTGAAGATAGCCACTAGCAGAACTGCGATACAGCTTGAGGAAAAAGATTATGTCTCTCAGGAGGGCAGAATGGCACAGAAGATGGGGGAAGGAAAGGGCCAGGAAGCAGACAGCTTTCATCGCGAACCCCTTCAGCTTTACTCAGAAGCTGCTCAGGGATAAGTGGAGTGGCCACCTCGAGTGCTCACCAGACGAGTTTGACACTTTTCTTCGCAGCACCCTGAGCGACTCTACAATAGGGCAGGAGCTTGACTGCAACAAAGCCCTGATAAGGCCAGCACCTCCAACAACTGAGTTCAACATAAAGAAACTTAGCTTGAAAGAGGTCCAGGAGGTCATCAAGGCTGCAAGATCAGAGGGCCAGGGCCAAGTGGAGTACCATACAGTGTGCACAAACTCTGTCTGAGACTACTTCAGCAGCTGTGGAAGATCCTGGGAGTGATCTGGTGGAGAGGAGAGTTGCCAACCAGTGGAAGTGCACTGAGGGTCTTTGGATCCCCAAAGAGGAGAACTCCAAAGTCATCAAGCAGTTTTGAACCAGCTCTATGCTCAGCACAGAAGGTAAGATATTTTTCAGTATCTTATCCCAACGACTGAGAGTGTTTCTCCTGAGGAACAAATACATCGACACGTCAGTACAGAGGGGTGGGATCTCTGGAACACCTGGCTGCCTGGAGCAAACAGGGGCTGTCACCCAACTCCCAAGAGAGGCAAAGGAGAGAAAGGGCAACCTGGTGGTCCTATGGTTGGCTCTCGCCAATGCCTATGGGTCCATACCGCACAAGCTAGTAGAGGAGGCTCTTTGAGAGACACCATGTCCTCCGCAAAATCAGTGACCTCATTCTGGATTAGTAGAACAACTTCAAGATGAGGTTCACTTCCAGGTCTATAAGAACAGAGTGGCACAGGGTTGAGAAGGGAATTATAACTGGATGCACCATCTAAGTCACCCTTTTTGGCCTCACCATGAATATGATGGTCAAGTCAGCAGAGGTGGAGTGCAGAGGTTCCCTGACGAAGACCGACGTGCAACAGGTGCTAATCAGAGCTTACATGGACGACTTGACTTATACGACATCATCAGTTCCTGGCAACAGGTGGGTCTTGCAAGGACTTGAGAATCTCATTTTATGGGCAAGGATGAGCTTCAAACCATCAAAGTCAAGTTCCCCTGTTTTGAAGAAAACAAAAGTGGAGGACAAATTCTGCTTCACAATTTCCGGTATTGCCATCCCAACACTGACAAAACAACCAGTCGAGAGCCTGGGCCTCTTTGACAGCAGCCTGAAGGACACAGCTGCCATCCATGAGACCTGCAGAGACCTTGAAGCCTGGCTTACCAAGGTTGACAAATCTGAGTTGCCTGGTTGATTTCAGGCTTGGATACACCAGCCCACCATCCTGCCCAGGATTTTTTAGCCCCTGCTACCAATGAGTTTCCAATGTCAACTGTGGAAGCCCTGGAGAAGAAAACCAGCACCTACCTGCAAAGATGGCCTGGCCTGCCAAGGAGCTTAAGCAGTGCTGTTCTGTAAGGGTCCACCAACACCCTACAGCTCCGCTTCAGTGGCCTCACAGAAGAATTCATGGTGACACGCACAAGAGAAGTGATGTAATACAAATAATCCATGGACCCTAAAGTAGTAGCAGCTGGCAATGAGGTCCGCACTAGCAGGAAGTGGAGCGCTGCCAGAGAGCTGCAGGTGGCAGAGGCAAGACTGAGGCAGAAGGCTCTTGTCAGAACAGTGGCGACAGGGCGAGCAGGCCTGGGCTATTTTCCAAGCTGCCAGGCCAGTAAAGCCAAGGGAAAGGAGCAAGAACATCCCCTCCAGGAAGAGGTGCATGCAGAAGACGTGTGGGTCAGCAAGATGGTGGGACTCACTCAGCAAGGAACCTGGACAAGGTGGGAAAACACATTGCAGTGGAGTATCACTTGGTCGGACTTCTAGTTGGCAGACTTCTACCATATCAGACTCCTGGTCAAAGCGGACTAGGACAAGCCCAAAAAATCTCCACACATGGAGCAAGGCGGAATCGCCTTCCTGCCCTCTCTGTGCTGGGAGAGGGTCCCTTCAGCATCTCCTCAGCAGCTGCCACAAAGCCCTACTCGATGGATGCTACCGCTGGCGCCACGACCAGGTGCTTAAGGGAGTCGCAGAAGTGGTCACCATGGCATGACAATCCAACAAATACCATCCTAGACAGAAGACCATCACTTTTCTTAAACCTGGAGAGAAGCACTACCAACGACTGACTTCAAGACCACACCTGCTTTCCGCAGCCCCAGACCAGCAGCTGAGATGGACCCTGGAAGGTAACTCAAATTCCCTGGTCATATCACACAAACAACACTCTGCCCAGACCTGGTCATCTTCTCTGATTCCACTGAGCGGTCGTTCTTGCGGGAGCTGATGAGTCCTGGGAGGATTACACGGGGGAGGCCCATGAGAGAAAGCTTGCCAAATGCCAGGAGCTTGTGAAGCTCTGCAGAAGCCAAGGCTGGCAGGCTGCCGCGGTTTTGCAGGGCACTCAGTCTGTAAAGCTCTGACTGGGCTCGAAATCACTGAGGCTTCAAAGAGGGGGGCCATACATTCCATCCCTGAAGCCGCAGAAAAAGCCACCAGGTGGCTTTGGACAAAGAGGGCAGACCCGTGGCTTGTTGCTGCTGAGATAAAGCCAGGACTTAATTAACTCCGGCTGGGTCAGCCAGGGGAGGGGGTCTGATATGAAAAGACCTGAACCCCTCTATGACCCCAGGAACATCACTGAGGATGCATCCCAGTGCATCTGAGAGATGTATCTTGCAACCAGTTGGGAAATGTACAGAACTGGTCAAATACACCACGCTCATTATGACCACTCAAAAGCAGCTTTCTAACACTGTGGCATTCCAAACAACACGTCATTTGAATCATGTTGAAGCTTTAAATCCAGAGGATGGAATCACATGGCACTCTGGATGACAGACAATGGTTTTACTACCCAGCACTTGCTGTCATTATACATGCATGCTTGCAGGTACATGTGCACAATTCCTACACACACGTGCGCATACACACACACACACACACACACACACACACACACACACACACACACACACACACACACACACACACACACACACACACACACACACACATATACACACAAACAAAAAAAACACGGCCCTGGGAGTCTACAAGGCCTCCTGCCAAACCTAGCAGAAACCAATCCGGCACCAAAGGAAAGGAATCATGCACAGGATATCAGACAGGAAAAGGACAGAGAGGGAAGAGAAGTAGATGGTGGTAACACACAACATGCTCCTCTCTGTCTCAGAGGAAGGCAGGAGGGCACGGGGAGATCACGGCAAACTTGACAGCTGACTTCATTATTGTTGTCACATTAACTAAATTATGACTTGAATACGATACCTGCCTAAATATCTTGATACCGATACTAGATACCACAAGCCTGTTCTCATTCATTGTCATTTTACAATCTAATATGACTATACAGAAAACTAGAAAATGCACTTTGTAGAGCTCAGACCTCTGGCAAGGAGGTGTATTGAGTCATTTGTGTTCAGTCTGTTTTAGTGCACTACTGTAGTGTGTAGGCTAATAATCCTAGGTTTGAGCACTATGAAGTGCCAGACTTACAGTTTATGTCATCTATGTTTATTATTTTCATGCTCAATAAAATTGTATGTTATTTGAGGTTAAGTGTTTTCATGTTCGTTTTTTCATACATTTAGGTGTGTTTTTTGACAATGAATTGTCAGTGACACTGCATTTATAACGTTAATAATTGGATTATTGTAAATAATTAGATCAAGGTAATAGTGTTATTAAAGCTTTTACATGGTATGCAGTAATCTGACGTCCTCTACACTTGATTTCTTTGATATTTAACTTTATATTTGCAACCAGATATCACTTATTAATCAGTGTTTAATAAGACACAATCCACCTCCTTGGCGGAGGTCTGCACTCTACTGAGGGCATTTTATAGATAATAGAAAATAGAAATAATTCTTGACCAAAATGTACATGGTAGAGATGTTTGGCACATTGATAAGTTACCTAAAAAGATAAAGCCAAATTAAACATTTATAACTGCCTTTAATTCCCTTGTCAAACTCTGATGGTAAAAAAAGTTTGCTTGTCACAAAATAAATCACACTTGTTTGACACTCTTGATATTTCAGAGCATGAGCTTGATGTAATTATGTTATCTATCACATTTGCTAACCTGTCACTCTTTGAATTCTTTGAACAGGTCAGCATGGCTGTTGACGAGAAGCTTTGCCAAGTTGGATATGTTGGCTCCCTTGGTCTGTGTAGGTTTAAAACATCTTTTACAGATGGGTTTTGTGCCGTGGGCTTGCCCTTACTGTTGCCTATGTAAGCAAAATAATGTCATGTTTTGCTTTGTGAATCTGCTCTGTCAACAAGCCATTGACAGTCAGCAAGAGCACTAGTATTTGCAGCCATGCCTCTCGTTTTGTTGCTTTCATGGTGAGTGGAGGCAGAGCGCAGGAAATGCTACTCTGGTATCAAAACACCTTTTTTCAGTCTATTTGTTTTTTGCTTTTTGTACCACAAAACACTTTCAACATTCTTATGGTTACATTGTTAAGCAGTTTATAGTTTTAAAAATATTTTCAGTACCTCAATACCTGAGGTGATTGTGGCTGTGCAATATTTTTAATCATCTTGGCCCTGTGTGTTTTTGTGTGTGCTGAATGCTACTGAATTGCTAATCGTCCTATTAAACCCAGGTGACTCATGACTCATGCACTCTGAGAGATGTGTGAGGCTTTTATCTGAGAAACTATGGAGAAAAGATTCATGAAAATTGATATCTGACTTTGATAATGTCACTTTGGTCACTACTGTCAGTTCCAACTTTGCGAACATTGTGTCCTGTGGGTTTTTTGCATTTATTACACTTTACACAACACATTTTCACACTGAATATTTTACTATTTTACTAATATTTTTACTTTATTTCTTGTCTCTTGGCAAACTCAAAAGTAAAGCAGCACATTATGAACCAGTCCTGTTAGTTCTTTTCAGCTGCTTTCTAAAGGTGATTATTATAACCAGTCCCATATTTTTCCAAGGTGACCTCTGAACAGTGACAGTGGACAATATGCCTGCTAGTTCATCTTACAATACCGTTAATTTCCACCACACCACTTCTAATCTAACAGCCCCTTCTAAAACTTTGTCACAACTTGCCAGCAGAGCCATGAATAATAATCTATTACAGAGTTTGGAAAATGAAATGAATAGTGTCCAACCCTGGACACTATTACACTGTCAGTTATCATCAGTTTGTCATTTTCAATGCATTATAGGAGTTATTGTGGACTTCTGCTTCAGCTATATACTACTTTTTCCAAAAAGGACTTTGAAAAACTTTTATTTAAAGCTGCACAAATCAACATTTTTATATTTACAATAGATTAAATAACTATGTGTAAAATAAAAGGACTCACTCATAGTGGCACCAACTCTACAGTCTTCGTCAGCTTTACTGTTAATGTTTTGGAAATGTGGAAATGGAAATGGCTGTAATTCTTAAATGGTTATTGTTAAACCCCTTGAATTAAAGCAGAAAGTCTACACATTCTAGTTTGTTTCAAATACATTGTGATGGTGTACAGAGGCAAAATTACAGGAAAATAAGACAGATAAAACAAATTCCAGAAATTAAAAAAAAATCTATGAATATATTCAATTAATTTACAAATAAATGAAAAGCATCAGTGAATATCTTCCTAACATTTACAACTTTATGAACAGGCATTCGTGAATACATTTTTTATATGTGAATTGAAAAGTCATTTGGGGATCTCATGTGGATTTGCATTTTACACACACAGTTTTGAGACAAACTTTACACCAGTCAGAATGAAAATCCACTTGTATAACTTGGCAATTTTCGGAAAGCACTTGATCGCCTGCTGCTGATGTCATTTCTGCCTTTCAAAGTAAGAGCATGCAGTCTTTCAATGAGCTGTTTATTTTTTTTTTAATAATCAGTGATAGGTATTGTACATTCATTATTTTATTATGTAATGTGACACAGTGAGTATTAGTGTTTATTTTTTCTTCTATTTATATTATCGAGCACACACTTTCGTATACATTTCTGTTCCAGTATGAAAGATGAAGGCATGAGGATGTTTGTGGGAAACTTTGAGGTCTCTAAAGTGGTGGGCTGGTACAACTTCTTCAGTTGGCTGTTATCTAGCTACTGAGGGCCAGTCAGGTCATCCTTCATATTTTTCATTAATTCTTAGAGGTGGTCGAAAGTCACAAAGCACTTCACATCATACTAATGTAGTTGCAATTTCTGTGTAGAACTGGTATTTGGTTAGGTTACATTGCTTTAGTTATTCTATGTTAACTGTTGTAAGATATGAAAAGTGACAGCACTCTGTTTATGGTCTTTGATAGTCTGGCTGCTGGTGTTGATTGTTGTTTTTGTTAAGAAATGTATTGTAATTTAATTGTTCATTGTTAATGTATAGATTTAGCTAAGTTAACGCTAGCTACAAAACCTGCATCTGTTCCCCTTGGCGACAGTAAACCTTCATGTTGTAAGCTGGGGGAACGAAAGCAAAGTGCAGGACTTTATACATTGAAAATATGATTAAGATACACTGAGAAAATGGACCAGATTTCATACCCATCCAACCTTTATTGATATAAGCTGTGTTATTCATTGGCCAGCAAAGTCAGACTTGCCATGACAATTTACAGCATGCTGAATTTGATGAATCTGGTGAATCCAGGGATGATGTGACATTACTGGGAGCATTAACTGAAGACAATGTTGTGGAGGTAATGTTTTATTTCACATTTCCTTAGATCATCTGTATATTTAAGGGAAAAGATTGTTTTTTGTTAGACCTAACACATTTCACATCCCTAATCAGGGTTTCCCACAGAAAAAAAAAATCATAGTAGAGGCAGTTAGGAATTCAGTGGAGGCAACGCACGTTACCTATGGACAGCTCTGGGAACTCTGCTCATGCGATTATAGACCTGTAAAAGGGCTACGTGTAATGTCCTCTGAAAGGTTCCAGTGTTATTTATTTAACATTTTTCTTCTGTTTTCTCTGTACTGATTAGCTTATGAGAATCAGAATAAGGTTTATTGACAAGTAGGTTTTCGCTTAAAAGCAAAACGCCTTTGTGTTTGGTGCATGCAGTGAAAAATTTCTGTTATCTATTTCTGCTAAAAAATGCTTTTCCTTTCCTTTCCTTTTATTTGCAGTATGGCCATTCCCTCAGAAATCCTGGATATTCATACCAGCACAGACTTAACACATTTCACACCCTAATCAGCGAGAGGTAAGTAAAGCCAGTTTGTCTTTGTCACATGTATGTTGTCAGTTCTTGAGTGCATTTCAATGTTTACCAACCTTTTTTAGGCAACTTTGAATAATTAAAAACAATATATTAACATATATTTTTAGTTTCCCAAAAGATGAAAGTGCACCTGGAGGCTAAAATCGAAACCAATCTAGACGAGCAGATCAAGGGAACCACATGAGTGTGGTCGGACCATCATACGACTGATGAATGAATTGCTATGGAATATTAACATGATTTAATAACATGTTAATAGATACTAGATAGTATGCTACCTTTATCAAATATGTGGATATGGCAATCATTTTTACCTTATTGTGCATTTATTCTGTAGATTAGTCCAGCAAAATAGCATTGTAATAATTATTCCGCATGATCGAGTTTCCATATTAACAGGAAGCTGTTGGCATCACTGGTTAAACATCAACATTTTACATCCATCCAATGAATGGAAAGTTGCTTAATGGAATTGCTTAATATTCTATGGATTATGATATGCTGTGTTGTCTACGACTACACTAACTATTTAACAACAACTTATGGTCACACTATTTAATTTTCCTTGGATTTATTACTTTTAAAAGTGTGTTCATAACTTGGATTCGCTTACTCCAAGAGCAGCCAACCATCCAAACAGGGATTTTTTCTCAGATTTTCTTCAAAATCAAGTATTGTACATTTGTTGGAACAGTGGTATACTCTCTAATAACAGTATATTATTAAATTATGTTAACATGCTCTAGCATTTCAGTTCCTACTTTCAGAATCCCCAGTAAAGCTGCAACAACTAGTCAGCTTCTGGGTGGGATGGTGCATTCCAATGAAGGGAGTACCATTTTTCTAGGTAGGGATGTGCAAACTACATGCCAACACTAGAGTTATAGTTTTTTCTAGCAAGGGGTAAAGCATAGTTAAACACACTGATGGTGAGGGTTTGTTCAGCCCTGGCATTATAAATGGGGATTTGAGGTTTGGATTTAGTTCGACAGAATGTTCACTGAGTCCGTTAACTTAGTCTTCAAGCACTCATGACAAAAGTGTTCTTTTAATTTGTTAAACTTAAATGATGTGAGAGAACACTAATAAAGATACTTCTATTATTGACTAACCATGAACATCTCTATTCCGAGGTTTTCAAGCTGCTTCCTGACCCTATGCCTGCATGGTCACTATGACAATTACTGTTGATGTTGATAACTTATTTATCATCATAACAGAAGAATCATAAATATGAAGCACCCAACAGTTGGGTAAAACATTGATTTTTTAAAGATGTATTTATTGATTAAAAAGGGGATAATGTCATGGTATTTTGAAGGCAATTTCAGGATTGAATGGCAATAATTCTCAATGTTCAGCTATATTAACTGGAAAATATATCAGACAAGTATTTCTTTTTCTTTTGAAAAACAAAGCTGGTTATTACACTTGGTGCACATTGTGGTGGTCATAGAGATATATACCGGTACATACAGTAGATGCTGGATGGACTGCTTCTGCCCGTTGCTGTGATACGTCAACTTTGTCACCATATTGGACCAGGTAAGACTGGCCTATAAACAAATACAAAAAATAAACAAGGGAAAAAATCATCCAAATTTAGTGAGTTATTTTTTTATTCAAAGGTTTATGATCTATGTGGAGTAGAAAAAAGGTTTTGTTTCCACTTAATTGGAATCCAATACATAAGCTATAATCAATGCTACACGCTTAAAAGAGTGTGTTACGCTTACATGAACTGAAATACTTGCACTTGGTTCATAATTCCAGTGTTGTCCTTAATCTAACAGTGCAGTGTTGTCCAAGCATAGTGGCATAGTGGTGGTATAATAGTGTAACATATTTATATGATATTGTAAAAAAAATAGTAAAAATATAGTACAGTATAAATTGTAATATAGTGTAAAGTGACATGTAGTAGTAGTACAACAATATACAGTATAGTACAGCAGCAGAGCATATTATAGTTTTATATTATTAGTTTAGTAATATAATACTAATACTACTACTACTACTAATATAATATTATTATTAATAACAATATAATAATAATAATAGATTAGTAATAGTAAATATTATTTATATATATAATTGTATATATATATGTATATATATGAGACAAAACATTTCTTTCTACTCCACATAGATCATTAAACCTTGAATATAAAATGAGTCATTCAAATCAGTTGAGAAAGCTAAACGGTATAGTACTTTTTATGCAGAAAAATTGCAGCTCCCTTTTATTTGTATTTGTTTACAGGCCAGTCTTGCCCGGTCCAATATGGCAGTGACCTTGACGTATGATCCTGGTTGTTTTTCTTGCCTTCATAAAAAACCTGCCTGGCCCCAGTACAGTCAGATTGCAGCCATATTGTCTATTTTACTTAAGAATGGGTAACTTAACCACTCGTACAACCATAGACCATAGGATCTAATTGACCTGGTAGTTGGATAAGTTTTATTTTTGGTCTAACTTGAATGTATCCATAAGAGATTTTAATTCGAAATTTACTGACCTTTCACAACAAGTCTTAAAATGAATGTATAACCCGAAATCCCAGCAAAGAAAAAAAAATGCAGTTGTAACACCGAAATCATGTGCACATGAATGCATCACTAATTACAATCCAGTGATATTATAGATATCATTCAGAAATGCATAATGACTACTTCTACTATTGGTACTTTAAGTACTTTAAGTATATTTTGTTGCAGATACTTACGTACTTTTACTTAAGTAAGATTCTGAAGGACTTTTACTTGTATCTGAGTATTCTTACACTATGGTGTTTCTATTTTTACTTAGCACTGATTACTTCCTACAAACCTGAATAAATCACAGTTTCAGACCTGGAAAGCTTCTTTATACAGTGTATTAAAACACTATGTACCAGTTTCACACTTTGCTACCTTTGTTTGAGTAAAAATACCCAAACATTTGGTGTTGTTATTTCAAATAACTTTCAAATAATATCTTGGGACCTCTGTGGGACAGAAGCTAAAAAGCCCGAAGGCATCACACATGAGTTAAAGACTACTCCACTACACTTTGGATGCAGATGTTATACTTTTCACTCCACTACATTTATTTTGACAGCTTTTGATACTTTGAAGAGTCAGATTCTCAGTAAAAAATATAATCAAATAATAAATAATGATTATTATAGTATTTTTATGGATCACGATTATGGATTAACCTAGCAGTACATAAAGTAGTTAAAATTGGTGCTAACCCAGTTATGCTTACACATAAATTCATCAATAATTATAATCCAATAATATATATTTATCTTCTGAAATGGACCTAACGGATAATTTTGCTTTTGGTACTTTAAGTATATTTTAATGGTCATACTTTTGTACTTTTACTGAAGTAAAGTTTTGAATGCAATACATTTACTTGGAACAGAGTATTTTTACAGCTTGGTATTACTACTTTCACTTAAGTAAAAGATCTGTGAACTTCTGCTACAATTAATGATATGGAGTTTTCCCCAGTTTTTTTGCAAGTGTACCCAGGGAGCAGAAGAAGGGACAAGTAAACTAATTTGTCCTAATTTTTCATCATGTGCAATGTAAAACTTGCATTTTTCCACTGTGCGAACTATTATGGCATCACGTCTTAGAGAATCTTTACAAAGGACTTCAACATGCTCTCCAACAAAGGCCATTGGACACTGACTTTTTGGAATTCCTATGTATCTTGGAGATGGTTTTTTTCAGCACAATAACATCTCAAATTGAAATTCCCCCGGACCGCCGATTTTTGGACTGAGCTGAGCAGCTTGTTATGGAGGTAAGGTGAAGGTCAACAGTCAGTTAAAGTTGTAACTCAACAGAGTGAGACTGTAGTGGAATGCCCTAGGTTAGAAATCACTGAGGACTACCTGCTTGAAACGAGCCTGTCTGCAAATCTAATTGCAAATGTGTCCAGAGCAACACTGTATAGACGGATGAATGAAGCCAACATTTAAAGTTAGGAGTCTGTACACCACATGTATAAATCATGAACTTGACAAAAGGTTATCAAACATCAAGACAGCAATGCCCAATGCTGGATACTGCTTGGTGAAAGGGACTCTTCTAACACAAGGACACAGAGTGCAGTGGGATTGGGTCAGGGCATCAATGCCTCTTGGTGTTTGGGTTTGTGTGGTCAGATTTACATGTTCTGTACCTTGCACCAAGTATCTGGTGCACATACATACCAACTTATCCAAACTTGTTATTCAAATTTAACCCCTTAAGTTCTGAGTGGATTGCTTTAAGTTCTGAGTGGATTGCTTTAAAGCTTTTTGTGACTTGTATGTGAAAATTCTAAGTCAGTTTTGGAAATTTAGATGGGTTTCCTTCCATTAGTATGGTCAGGATAAACATGTTTTTGTAATTAATATTGGGATTTATTTCAAATATATACAGTAAATATTTCATGTTTTTCCTTTTACAGTTACAACATTGTCACTTTTGGAGGCATCGATGGCTTCTCCAGAAAAGTGTGTTGCAAAAATTAAAATTCATAGACACCTGTTAGATGTTAAAGTCACTGGCATATAGATTTTTTTTGTCAAGTAGTGTCTGACAGATGGATCT
This sequence comes from Xiphias gladius, assembly GCF_016859285.1. Lineage (NCBI taxonomy): Eukaryota > Metazoa > Chordata > Actinopteri > Istiophoriformes > Xiphiidae > Xiphias > Xiphias gladius. The sequence continues at coordinate 19,888,381 of NC_053403.1, read as the reverse complement.
AATTACTAGCCCAACGTTTTAGTTGCAGTGTACCCAAACAGTTCAAGTGCCCCATTACCGCGAGGTACCCCACCTGTGTGAAGTTAAATGGCTTTGCGGACACATGACTACAGTGTCTATTGCAGCGAGGCATCATTGCGCCGAGGTTCAATGTTGCATGGAACACGTACAAACACAATAAGAATCCATATTGCAAATGTGGAACAATAGCATTCATGTAAAGACCAAAACAGCCATTTAAATATGCTATAACCCCCCCCCCCCTTATGTTTCCACAAATGCCTTTTCCTTGTGACCACTAGGCCAATTGTGGTTTTTAATTATTGAATAATTTTGCCCTTTAGGGATTCTTTGTCAGTTAAGAGTGCCATTGCTGCATTCATGATATAAATTCAAAATGCTGTCATGTCCCAAACCTTTTGATTTTGACTTTAGTTCCATTAAGATAACGCAGGGGAGCTTGCCAACCACTCTCCCTGACATGAGCTAAATCAGGCAAATATCTCTTTCATCTAAGGTATGGTTGTTCTACTTGTGTAACCTAGATCAAGTTGGTTACTGTTGGAAAGCAGCCTACATGCTGGATTTAAACGCTAGCAAAAATACTTTCACTCTTGTAACTGCATATTAATGTATATAATAAAGTGTATTTGGTGTATAAATTGTAAATTTACACATTTAAAAGCTTTATGCGCATTATTGCTCTCTGCTCCCGCATTACTGGCAGCAATTCTTAATTGTATAAAGATGAGAAAGATTAATTGCACCATTAACTGACAATGCATTCACGTTACTAATAAATCAATCTTTTGGAGAAGGCAATACAAAATTAGCCAAGTGAAATGTATAAAAGATATTCTTGATAAGATGGGGTCATCTCTATAGGCTTACTCTCTCTTGTTGTCACTCAGGACTGGGAGAATGTGTAAAAATCTAATTTAATCCAATCAAAAATAATATAGTAATTAAGATGAAGAAACTGCTGAAAAGAAAATAGCCAACACAACTGCCTTTTTTAACAATTACGGTGAAGTGAAGAGTGGTTCAAAATCATTAGTCTACATTGGTGTTGGCTATGACAGCTCTGTTTGTTATGAGTTGTGGGCCAGCAGCATTATTTGCCATCACTGATGATTCATTTTCCATTTAGCCGTCTATAGAGTTTGTGTCATTACTCTGTCATGACCCATGACTCGAGTTATAACGTTATAAGCTATAGCCTATATGTGTGCAACTGGCCAAATTACATTTTTTTAAATGATAAAAACAGCTTATGTTGTTGGTGGGTGGGCCCGAGAGTGGGAACTTTATTTCAGGCAAAAATGTGCACATTCAGTGGTAGTGTGTGACTTTTTTTGGTTTGTTTTGTTTTTACAATAAAATGGTTATATAGCCATCTTTTAAATGCTGTCCTGAAAATCTTTAAATCATAAACCCCATAATTTTTTATTGATTACACTAGCATTGAATGGTTGTGGAGAGATGTCTGGATATCGGTCACCAGCATCTTCTACAGTGTCCTGCACTCGCTTGAGGATGAAAGGCAACTGGACCCCAGCAACAGTACCCATTTATTCTGCTGCCACTGTGTTCCTGCCACGTCTTCAGCACAGCATCAATGTGTTCAGTGATAGCTGGGACAACCATTGTTTTGTGATGTAATCAAACCTGAATTATGGCTAAGGTCAGAAATTACTTAACCTATAGCCTATATAATAGCAGTTTAGGTATATACTGGAGCATAGAAATATGGACAGTGGGTTCCAAAAATCTGAGATTCCCTACATTGAGGAGGCCAGTGGTCATCTAGGTGAGGAACACTCAGGGGTAGTTGTTCCTGTCATCCAGAGTTCTCTGAATGACCATCAGATGGAACACCTAAAGGTGACCATTGACCCATTGTTACCAACGGGTTCATTTAGGAAGGACATTTACCTGAACATCTTACAGTTGGTGCACTTTTTAATTAAAAACTAAGAGGCAGGGATCCTCTCAATCCTCTCAATCCTCTCAATTATTTACATTTGGCCAAGGGGAATTTTTCATCAAGTTTATTTTCTCTCACTCTCAGATATGCCCCCGTCTTGGTCTAAAACTCTCTTTCTTCCTTCTTCCCCCCTCTCATCCTCTCTGTCAGGCTTTTAGCTATATTCCTGTGTAGCAATATAATCTTGTAATTTGATCAGAGGCAGTTCATTTATAATTACAATTTATGAGGGTTGTGGTTCAAGCCATGACATCATCTTTCTTCAAAGTGCACTCTGAAGACTTAACAGGGAAAGGGAGCTGGGTCTTCCCATTGAAAGCAAAACAATAACCCTCAAACAGGATTAGATGACACCAATAAGCAATCTGGTGCTGATCAAGTGAATTCCATCAAAAGTTTGCAGCCTTAGTCAAACACACGCACACACATTCTAAGACTGTGCAGTATGTTTTTAAATGCAGACCCAAAGAGCGAACCTGGCCTTGTGAAACGTTATGCAAGAAAAGAGTCGATCACAGAACTTTCTTTCATTTTGCTTCTCCCCTTTTCTTCTCCCCTCCAAATAAACAATAGGGTAATGAGGCCCCTGGGTGTTCTGAGGACATGAGATGAGAAGGAGACCTGGCCACACAGAACGTATAAAACAAAGCAACATGAGGAGAAGCAAGGGCCCAGCTGCCTCATTAGGGAACTCCAGTGGCAGCTATTCATTTCCTCTGCTAACGACTGCTGCCACACACACACACACACACACACACACACACACATACACGTGTGAGCGCATAAATACAGTAACACTTATAGCATGTGCTAGTAGAAACATTCAAACACAGTGTGATGCCGTTTAGGTTTAGAATTCTTTTTTTAATGGCTGGCAAAGACATAAAGAGTTGAAAAGATTGGGAAATTAAGAAAGCAACAGCTGCCAGGGTCCCACAATATCACAAAGTATACTTTATATCGTTAAATAATAACATGGTTTTCACAGTGAAATAAGAATAAAACATACTCCAAATTTCTTTACCATTTATATATAAACTGACTGGCTAACACCAACATAAAGGGCATCACACATGTCAAATTGGGACGAGATAAAAGCATGTATAATGATAAAAAAGACTTGACCTTAGAGCCTCAGCTGGAAAGAGCTAGATTTGATCACTGAATATATGTGTTTGTCCAATTTAAAATCACTGTCCATTATCACACCCAGATTTTTTACACAAAATAGAATTGGCCCGAGAATAGAACCCTGAGGGAATCCAAAAGGGAGAGGCACTGAGGAGGAGACCTGAAAAGAGAAAGACCTGAACCATTCCAGAGCAGTACTTTTATTGCCAACACAATGCTCCAGGCAAGTGATGAGGATACTATGGTTTACTGGTCTGATGTGAGATCTAAAAGCATAAGAACAGCTGAATCTCCAGAGTCAGTAGCTAATAATAGATCGTTAAAATCTTTTAAAAGGACAGATTCAGTGGTGTGAAGGGCTTTAAAACCAGACTGGAACACCTTAAGAATGCCATGTATGTCTAAAAAAGACTGCAATTGAGTACATCTCTCTCCAAAGGTTTTGAAAGAAATGGGAATTTGAAAATTGGAATAAAAAAGGGAGAGGACTGATGTGCCCACATTGGATTTTTTGATCAATTGTTGCACTAGTGCATGCTTCAAATTTGCTGGTACAACACCAACCACTGTTCATAATTATTTGCATGTTTGGTCCAATATTCTCAAAAATCTCTTTAAAAAGGCAAGGGAGTAAAATATCTTTGGGATAGGCTGAAGATTTCATATGACCAATAATTTCCTGTAGAAGAGAAAGAGACACAGGCTAAAACTGCTTAAAAACAGCAGAGCAAGTGACAGTGATGGATGGGTGAGATGAGAAGGGGTGTGAGATGTGTGCTCTAATGATCGCAATCTTGTCAACGAAAAAGTGAAGGAGTTTTTCACAGGTTTCTGAGGAAACATCAAGAAAAGCAGGTCTGGGGATATTACAAACAGCATTAATGGTGCTAAAAAGAACACCTTGTTTGTGACGATTATTTAAAATTATATCAGAAAAATATTTTTTCTTTTCAGCGATGACAGTTTTCTGATATCTGCACCAGCTGTCCTTTAAAATGTAAAAAGACCCATGCAACTCTTTCTTTTTTCCACTTGAGTTCAGCTCTCCTGCATTCTCATCTGACAGCATGAGTAGCGTAATTCAACATGGTTCAAATTTAGGTTTGGAACTGATGATTTTAAATGGAGCAACAGTATCCTTGATGTTTTGGCACATGGAATAAAATAGTGAGGTTAACTCCTCAGTATTATAAAAAGGAGGGAGCCTGAGTGGGTCTCAACAGCATTTTTAAGAGCAGAAAAGAGAACTGTACAGTATTGGAAGGGTTAAACATACGACAACAGTGAGCTAAAGCACATGGTTTAGTGATACGACAGTGGAGAGAGATTTAAAATAAAACAGGCATGTGATCAGAGAAAACTGCTTCACATACTTCAGTATTAAAAACAGATAGAACACATGATAAAACAAGATCTAGTGTGTGCCCATACTCTTGTGTAGGACCTTTCACAGACTGTACAAAATTGAAAGAGTCAATAAGATTTAGAAAGTCTTAAACCAACAACTTAGTAGGATAGCAGACATGATTATTAAAATCTTCAATGATTAGAACCCTGTCATATTTTGGCATAATTCCAGCCAAGAAATCAGAAAAGTCATTGATAAGTCCTTGGTATATGTAGGTGGTTGGTATATCACAGTGCACAGTACTGGGTGAGATTGATCCAACTTGAACATCTTCTATTCAAACTTGGAGTAGAAGTCCGATGACAGTTGCCTACGGTTAAAACTTTGCTTAAAAACAGTTGTTACTCCTCCTCATCCAGTAGTCCTCGGGGAGTTAAAATATGTACAATCAAGCAGTAAAACTGAAAACGCTTGACTCAATCCCAGGTTTCAGTCAAGAAATCCTTTATAATAAATGTCTTATTTGCTATTGATTTAACATTTGCTGTCTGGAGTACCCGACCCAACGGCCCAAGGCACCAGGGGTTCACCCCATCTCTGCAGAGACGACGTGAATGAAGGACGTGGATCTGGATCTCCTCATCCGGGCTGACTACATGTACCAGCCAGGTGTATAAGGATCCAAGGAGCACCAGGCAATGATCCAATCCATATTCAGCCAAAATACCACGGGGATTACTTACAGGAGACAGTGCCAGAAAGGATTTAATTTTCACCAACAGACCACTGCGTTTTCCCCGGCATCTATGATGCAGAGGTGTACAGGTATTCCTGATAGGAACAGGGGAAGAAGAGTTTTCTGTCTACCCAGGTCATACTTCAGCAGTTTTTTGGTAGCAAGTCAGATACTAAAGAGTGCTTGGCGATCATAAACCAGCACAGAGATGGTTTTCAAACACAAACAGTGCTGACAGCGCCACACACACTCCCACCATCTTTAAACATGCTAGATTCAGATTAAAGAAGGAGCGAGGTCAGAGGAGAATGGCCAAGTCTTGAAGCTGACAGGAAGGCTACGGTAACTCAGATAACCACTCTTTACAACTATGGTGGGAAGAAATCTCAGAATGCACAACATGTGGAACCTTGAGGTAGATGGGCTACAACAGCAGAAGATCATGTCGGGTTCAACTCCTGTAAGCCGGAAAAAGAAATCTGAGGCTGCAGTGGTCACAGGCTCACCAAAACTGGACAATTGAAGACTGGAAAAACATAGCCTGGTCTGATGAAACTTTATTTCGGCTGAGGAACAGAGATGGTAGGGTCAAAATTTGGCGTCAACAATCAAACGAGACCTGGTCAAATTCCCAATAAATGTCTTCTCATTTATATGTGTTTCTGTTTCCGTTGTCAGACAACAGAACAATTATAAAATAGTGACTGAAATGCAGCCATTAAAACTACATGTTAAGCAGCAGTTACTTCAGAGCGTTCTCTTGACGTCGTTTGACAAACTCACCATACAAATAAGTTAAAGACATTGGCTGTACTGTGATTCTGGCTATATTTACTTATAAAATGATCACTCAGAGAGAAAGTTAGAATCTCATTCATGTCTGTGTTAGCTGCCGTGCGGTCAGTTGAATGAGACACATTGATAAGTTTGCCTGCGGAGGGAAATTTTGACCTCGCGTTCGCAGGGCAATACTGGCGACTCTCTTTTATGGAAAGTAGCCATGAGGGCCATGATCTGCTCCACTCTAAAGTAAGAGTGCCATTACTTTCTGGGCTACTGCAAAAATGACTGAAACATATGGACTGCAGATTCATTCATAAAACAACAACCAGATTACTGGGATGAATTCATGCAAGCCGTCAGGGATGGATTATGTGGTTGGAAACAAACTTCACAAGGCCAGTTTCTTTTTTGTTTGCCTACAGACGCACATGGACACCTAAAACACTTAGGCACACATAAGACACATACCCTGCATACCACTGGTTGTTTGAACAGCGAGTATTAGCCTTGGCAAACAGGGGTGCGCATTCATTAAGCCTCAGTCCTGTTTCATTTCCCCTCAGGTTTTGAGCCTCAGCACAGGTCAGCAGGAGTGATACCATTTCATCTGAGCTCCTACATGTTTAATCCATGCATTTCCATTCCTCCGTCTTCTCTCCACCTCATTGCATTGTTCTTACTTCCTCCTCCCTCTCTCCAACCCTCATCTTTCCTGCCTCATCAACCCCTCCTCTAAATTTCAAATTTTTGATCCTTCCCTTTCTATCCACTCTGTCCCTCCCTCCCTCTCCCTCTATCAATCCATCTACCCCTTGCTCTTCTTCTCATATCTCTCCTAAAGACAAGCACTCCACAGTTTGGTCTCTTCTCCCTTCATCTCTTCCCCCCTCTCCCTGAAGACAGTGTGCTTGCTCAGGGATTAGGCTGGACTTTGTGCTGATGAGGAAGGAAGGAATTAATCAGACTATTCTTTGTCATTGCATTCTGTGTCTTATGGTTAGAAGGGAAACTGACCTGCCAGGGGCTTACACACACACAGAAGCACACATAGCCACCGGACCAAGCAGGGTGAAAGGTGAGAGCCAGCCAGAGGAAAACACACACACATTTGTGCACACATGCCAGCTAGACGCAACCTGACACCCTGCCTGCCCTAGTCAGGGAGTGGACATGGGTGTGCATTCGCCCCAGGACTGCTCTGTGTCTTCACATGCATGCGCAACACTGCCTTGCTGCTCTGTTGTTGTCTTTGTTCCCAGGGCAGGCCTGTTTTCTGATTGGCTTGGTGATGTTTGGGATATGTATCTGTGTTTTTCCTCATCAGCAGCAGGTCTTATTTGACAAATTTTTTTTTCCCTGCTGTCAGCCGGCACACAAGATCAGGGTTGTCACGGCAGGCAGCTGCACGGGCCAGCTGCTCATACGACGCCCCCTGTCTTTGCTTGTTTGTTTGCCCAGTAGTTGTAGTGTTTCCAGATATTTGCACAGAAATTATGCATACAGACTTGTTCTGTAACACTCTCAGAACTTATCCAATCAGAAGACCGATTAGTCAGTGCACACATCTCCTTCACTACTTGTCTGCTCTATAATTCATGGAACAGATGGGCTTGGCTTGGATGAACTTCTCTCCAGCTCTTTATGTGAGACTCTTTTTTCAGGTAACTCAGGTATTGAGCATCAAACCAGATTACAACTGGTGTCTTGACCTCCTTTTCTATTCTTTCCATACACCCTGGTACTCAGTTTTAGAGGGTATGAAGAGCAGATGCCCATGTAATTGTTAACAGAAATTATTATTGTATTTTCCAAACATGCAAGCTGAGGGGAAATAATGAACATGAGTCCCACTGATCAAGTTTGAACAAAATGTTTACATGCTGCACTGTGGCTCTGAAGAGTCCTACACTACTCTTGTAACTCTTTTTCTGTCTCTCTGTCTATCCCCCACTCTTTGATTGCAGCTAACTACAAGGTAGGCTGCATGTTTGTTTTGTCCTCATATTATTAACTACCTATATTAAATGTGAAATAATTTCGACTTAAAGGCATACTCCGGATATTTAGCATCCTACTTCCATGAGGTCTATAAGGCTCACAAGAGACAGATGAAAAATGATAATCACATTCCATGGAGCAGATGACAAGATTTCCTGACGTTTGAACAATGGTATGGGTAAAGACCCAAAACCCTCTGGATCCTACACTCCCCTTTATGAAACTACAGTGTTTTTCATTAGATCTTCACCTGTCATGTTTTTTCGTGGTGAAATAAAAAGTATAAACCTCTCAAACCTCTCAAACCTCTCCTGTAGTTTAATCCACTTTTAATGACGTATTTGTTGTCGGCTGTTTGCATTTGACATTCATAACCATGGTTGCATGTGATAAATGTCAACAACTACTTGTGCTAGTGGCGAACAGAAGCTGTACTTGGGCAAAAAAATGTGATTAAATAATAAAAAATCTTATATGTTTGTTTGATTTCAGAAATTTTATGGACATACTTACAGTATTTACTTATCAAAGCTGCCTAAAGCTGCTATCCTTGGTTAAGGAGCTAGCTACAAACCTTCTAGAGTGGTGGTTCCAAATGTGTTTGACTTGTGAGTCCTTAAAACAAAGCAACTAGGGCACCTTGGTGGTCTAGGGGTTAAAAGGCTCTGACCCTCAGCTGCAAAGTCCTCTGATTTGACTCCACTGAGGACATTTGTTACATGCCATTCCCTGTCTCTCTCTTCCTTCATTTCTTGTCACCTCTCTGCTGACAGAAGTCTAAAATAAAGGCACAAAAAGTCCCCTCAAACACAGTACATGTAAACACAAGTGATTCTGAGCGTTTTTTCCCCCCTTGTTGTATTTGAATAATTTTAGAGAATTTTTCTGCTTTGCTATGAATAATCATCTTGTGACACTTCAGATTTATCTTGCAAGCCCCTGTCAAAGTCCCAACCCCCAGGTTTAGAACCACTGTCTTTGAGCCACCTATTAAATCTACAGGGGTTGGTGAAATGTGACCTTATGAAACACACAATCCGATAATCACACCCATTTTACACAGTGACTGGCCAGGTGTGCAGAGAAGACAGGAGTTCCTTTCTCTCTCAAGTTCGGCTTCTGCTTTTTTCTTCCTTTTTACTTTCCAACACTTTAATTATGCACAACCGAGTGCAAAATCATGAATGCTTTTGAAGAGAGACTGTCTAAAAGTGTATGCTGTTATCTCCATTTATAAGATTCATTGCGCAGAGAGTACAAGAATATCGAAAACACATAGTTATTGAGTTAATGGAGAGATCTCAGGGATTGCAGTGTGATGCGGTCAGGGGGAGGTTATATGGCAGCATTTTTGCCCCAACTTCAAACTCGGCCATTTTGAACAGGTGTACATCATGGTGTACAAACTTGTTTGTTTCAAATATACTACATACTTGTGAATTTACATGACTAATAGTTATATTAATATTTACTCTGTAAATGTGGGCACCATACAAGCATAATAATTATTAATAATAATTAGATTATGAAAGATTGTGAAAAGTAGTTTTGGATAAAGTTTACTTGGTCAGACACAAGGCTCTCATTTTCATGCTTCTAACCCTTCACTGTGCTCAGGCTGCGCGGCGTGTGCAGTTCCCAACAGCTGGCTCCTTTACCCAATTGCCACCTCTCATGTATAATTTTTGCCATGGATGGAGCAATGCTGAGTTGGCCCTTGGAACTCCTAATGAGAGCAAAACTCTCTGGGCTACTGCCATCCAAACGGACCCAAAGACACAGCAGGCTGCTCACACACACTGACACAAATACGTAAAGGGAAGCCCACAGTATTGTGCACACATCTATTTAGTTTTTCTTGACAATCATGTGAGTTTTGCCTTTATGATTTTCTCAGAAATTATTTATTGCAGTAAGATCTAATCATGGAGTCAGTTGATCATACCCTGAGCACACACTAAAAAACACACAATAAACTTGGACAAAGAGTCACTCTTACTGAATGAATGGACTACATACAAAGGCTTTAGTAAATGGAATACATGCTGTATAATGCATTGGCTGTTGTATGTCTGCCCTGCTCTACCGATGCAAGTAGCAAGTAACTCAAATTAATAACATTTATTTTGATTTAAAATTATTTTTAAAAAAGCTGACTTCTTAAATTAATACGTAACATGCACTGGGTTCTAAAAGTCTGAGACCTAACGGGAAATAGTTTTCAGTCTTTTGGACCCCACTGTACATACACATATAGGCATGCAATATACACTCACACAGGAAAACTGGGCCAACAGTGAGCCAGAGTGAGAACACATTTTGGATTTGCCCATGGAAAGAATGGCATCAACCCATTGGTCCTAATATAAAGTAGATATCCAGCCGTGGGGCTGCAGGGACCAAATGGAGGGCTGGATACAAAAAGGGGAAAACTTCCAAGGTGATCATCACAGGGCGACAAATCCATGTATCCAATAGAAGTGGGGTGTCATAGCATGGGCTGGTATGATATAACGTATCATGTGCGTTTAATAATCAGAGGAATAAACAGCTAATAAAAGGAGGAGCTTTTGTGTTCAGCTGCCCCTTCACCCTGCCATTTCCCGTCATCATTAGCAAGCACGTCATTGGAAAACATTTCGTCATTTTCTTGCCAGACTGGACTTGCCATTCGGTTGGAGGTTGAAAAGACGCTTTCGAGGCCAACTAAATCAAACACAACTCCTATTTGCCAAATATCTCACACACAAATTTGATCATTAGTGGAGAGCGGTGTGCCTGTGAGGACATGTGGGTACCAAAAACGCTATAGGATCTGACAGTTGGCAATCCTGAACCAGCAAATGCATGTTGTGACTTTGAGTTCCTATTCCTGACAGCTTTTTCTGACTTGATTTATGACCTGGGGGTGAAACAGAGTTCCCCGGTCAACCTCAGAGTGAACAAACTAATGAACCAGATGCATTATTTATTACTGAAAAGGCAAAGCCTAGAACAAAAGCTGAGGTTGGGCTAAAAAAAACATTCCAAAAGCAGAAGAAAGGAATACTTTTTCTTCCTGGCCTCCTTATTTTGCATGTCAATCTGAAGATTGTGTTAAGTATAATATTGGTTAGAATAAAGATTGTCACAGAGTACATGGTATTGTGAGAAGATGACAGTTTTTACACTCTAATTCAGGTTTCAAAGTGATTGTTGCTTATCTTGATCAGCGGTGGGCTGACATGCTAGCTGTGAGAGCCAGTGGAAAAGATTACATCTTAATTGTCAGACATTACAGTGTGATAGCAAACAGAGAGGCAGGAAGAGACATTACCTTGTGATAATCCTTTGTGGTGTTGATACTGAGATTCAAGTTAAAATGAAACTGCAAGTACTAAGGATTATGTCATTTTCTTTTTCTAGTTACATTAATGAGTGAGGACTTATTTATTCTAATATCAAATCACATACGGCAAGATGTTCACCAACCTTTGGCACAAATATTTCAATCTTTATTTTTACTGTCAGCAAGTTTATCATGGGAATCTGAGAACCAATGATTTGCTTCTACAATGTCTTTTGTGACCTAAAAATTATCCAGACTTTTGTCATTACTCCTTGGGTTACAACTTAGTCCTGCATGGGTAAAGTTTTGCAAACCCGCACCTGCCCTGCATGCAAACCTCAACTACGGACCTAACAAGTTACCTGCAATTATTTCTACATAAAATCCAGACCTGAACTGTTCTTATGGAGGACCTGTAACCTGATTGCACAGGTTGCACACCCGCAATTAAATAGGCACACAGCTGGCTGTTACACAGTATGGGTACTGTAGGGGTGCACAACAGCGAGGGAACTAAATAAATGATAAAATAAAATAAAAAGCAGGACAAGGATTTGCGCAAAGTTCATTTGCAAAACCATAATCCATGTTGTCAGTGGATTATGTTTACTTGTGGCCCCAACTTGTCAGTCAACTTAGTGGTAAAGGTGCACATACTGTCTATTTTATGCACATTTGGCAGTGTGGAAACCTTTAAAAATAAAATAATAAAAGAAATAAAAATGAAGAATAAAAAAAATTCTGAGACAACATTTGGAGTAGCAATGCTTTAACATTATGCAAATCTTAAAACCCTGTTTGTAGATGTAAGTGACCAGAGGATGCTTTTCTCTCTGACTATTAGGATTAATCACACCCAGCAAGATAAAATTAAGCTTGCAAAGAAAGGAAAATCACCCGATTAATCCGTATTGTTTTGGTTGAAGATAATCTGTTGAGTTGACTCTTTAATTAGGAGATTTTGGTTTTGGAGAGATATATAGAAAAAGTTGTGTCAGCTATGACAGAAAACACTGTATCCCTCATAGTAGGACATTTCTGTTATGTAAACTGAATTATTTGAAACGTTCTCATTCTTGATTTGTGGAACTATACATTATAGTTTACTATGAGGGCATCTTTGTTGTTGTTGTCTACTGTCCTGGAAGTCCATAGAATATCCTGTTGGCTGGACCCCATTTAGTGCACGACACTCACACAAATCAGTCAGTCAATAAAAGACTACAACAGCACACTTTATTTTCATCTCTATTTCTGTTGTTTTCTCTCTCTCCAATTTATTATGCCCATCCGCATCTAATCAATTTTACCCATACTTGTCAAACAAATATACATATATTTTTTTGAGTTACCTGTCAGGTGCATGGCCAGGTACAGTACTTCAAGCAAAGAGGGGTTTTTACATCCTTATTTTGTTCAATTTTAATAATTTTATGAGGCCTGAAATAGTAAATCTACCCAATAATTTACAAGCTAAACACAAAGAGAGAAGAAATGTCCAAAATTGATTTTATTTAGATGAATATGTTTTGTTCTTCTTTTCTATATTAATATATAATAATTACATAATAATCTCAGGACCGTTCGAGGGGTCCTGACCCATACGATGGCAACCACTGGTCTATATAGTATAGCACATCATGCAGATCTCACTTTCAAAGAAGCTTCAAAAACAATGATAGTGTATAAAGGACATTATGGGAAGAACTTGTTTATATTTCTGTAAAAAACAAAAACAGAACAGCAATTTAGTTAGAAATAAATGAAAGAAGGGAGAAAAAAACTTTTGGACACAAAAGCAAACCTAAATTAAATACAATATTTCATTTTTACGAAGACACACTCTGTAGTAAACACAGGAAATAAGTTAGCCAAGGGGGGTGCACCGTTGAGAGTACTGTTTATGTTTGTTTTTCTTTTATTTGAAGTCCATCTTCTGGCCTAAAAGCTATTGTTTTTACCATGAATGTCATCTGTCACAGGAGCATTTAGCACTCCCTTCACGTTAATAACGGTACTTATTTATTTAATCCCTTACTGCTCAACTGCAATACAAACATGTAGATGTACATATACACCATCGATGTATTTTTGTGTGAGACAATGATAGTGAGGTTGAGTATGGAAGCCCATTTCTGCCATGAAAAGAAAAAATTTTAATTTTTTATCATGCTTGTTTTGTGTTTATTTTTTTCTTTCCTTGGTGGAAATGAGCTTTCATGACTTAGATATATTCTTGAATTAATTTTATTCTAATTTTATTTAAACAGAAAAATTATGAGACAGTATGTCAAAAGTCAAAAATATGACATACCGTTTCAAAATTAGGAGATAGTAAGTAAAAGTTAGGAGTTAGTAAATCAAAGGTTTGATAGTAAGTCAAAGTTATGATATAAAATAATAACTCTTTATTTTTATCAGGCCAAACATCTCAAGTAATTTTTTTTCTTTTCTTGGCGGAAAGGGGCTTCTACAGAAGAGACATTCCTGGATTAATGATTGTTTTAATTCAACTTAATAAATCAAAAGATAAAAATTCTTGTAATTAGTGTATTTATTTTTTAAATGCTGCTTACCAGTTCATTTTTAATGTTTTCTTTTTTGGGCTCTCATAACAGAGATATTATTGAATTAATAAGTTATATTAAATAAAAGTTATGACATAAAATAATGAGTATTTTTACTTTTACCATATTACCGTGTTTTTGTGTTTAAGTTTTTCTTTTAAGGCAGATATTTGCTTCTGTAACTTAGATATTGTTGAAAAATATTATTTTAATTTGGCTCAATAAATCATAACTTTGAGATATTAACTCCCAGTTTTGATTTTCTTGACAGAAATGGGTTTCCATAACAACCATACAGTTTTCTTCATTAATAATATTATTTTAGTAACTTTTGCTTTCTACTGACATTACAGTCACCATTGACATGTGGACTGCACATATTCCAAGCATAGTGCAATGGATGTAGTATTGTAGTATTGTATTGTAGATGTAGTAACCATAGTATTTTAACTTTAAATATACTGGATGTACAGTGTGAGTGAAGAAAGCATTCAAATTTAATATTTCATTAAATGTGAGATGCACAGAAAGAATGATTTACAGACAAACCCAAGGTTGCATGGAAAGGATTTTGATAGGACAAAAGGAAAATGAATCCTGATATAGATCTTGAACATTTTTATAGAAAGAAACATGTCAAAACAAACTCTGATTCTCTTAACCCTCTAAACCAGTAGACCCAAGCAAACACATTATAAGCACCCTCCCTGCAAAAACATTTGAAACGTTATTATAAATATTTCTTCATTCATATTTACCTGGGCAGAGGGCCAAGCCAGTTTTATTCATCACACAAGCAAACAGGAAATAACTCTGGCATGCTCAATCTCTATGACAACATCAGCACAACCGTTGCTCATTTTGCACTGTTGACAACGACAATCCACATTTGAGTTCACACATGTTGCCTCGACGGGGCTAAACCCTACCATTCACAGAGGCTTGAAATTTTATCTAGAGTGGCAGTGAAGCTCCTTGTGGATGATTACAGCAAGGCGATGACGGTGTACATGTATTTTATTTTGTTTTTCCATTGAAGCCTGATCCAACATTGAGACAGAGGATAAGACAGGAATCTCTCTGAGTGCTAACCTGGCTAATCTGCTTTGACAGCTGTGTGATGACACCAGGAATTAGTCGTTGCTCATGCAAATAGAGTGCATATGCTAATACTGGAGCTAATTGGTGGGGGGGGGGGCTTGTCAGTTGGAAGTTAGCTAGATGAAGACATGTGCCTTTTCCCCTCACAGCGGTCTGAAAGGCTTCCAGCAGCCCTCATTACGCATGTGAAGTAGACTGGGCACTGAGATAACTGCATTCAGTTTTGACTATTACAGATGGCAAATTTGTTAAGTCCTTACATCACTGCCACTTTGAGAAGATTTTAATCCCTCCTCCTTTGCATACTGGATGTGATGAATACATAGACATTTTTAATGCTAATACACTCAGTGAATACCATGATTATGAATAAACTAATGAGGCAGGAGCTGCTTTTAGCAGCAATGAAAAACTTTTATTGGAGTAAGGAGCACTATCCAGGGTATTATGGCCTTTTTAACAGTGATTGTAACGTAGTTATTCTGTGAAAAAGGTGATACACATATATAAAAACGCAAGCCATGAATAAGCAAATAGGTTTGCAAATTAGCTTCCTGGAAAAATAAAAGCTTCCGTTCAATTATATCCTCAGTTTTTCTCAACAAAGAAAACACTCCTTGATTATTTCACAATTCTGTGAATCTTTCCCCCATTAAGTTCACAATTCTGTGAACTTAATTGGGGGAAAGATGGCCTTTTAAGTACAGCACACAGGAAATGGAAGAAGCCAACAGAGTGATCGAAGAAGGGGGGACTTCAATTTAGAATTCTCAAATATCTCTTTTTGTTTGGCTTTGTTATCATTTGCTGGAAGATAATTCTTTCTTTGTAAATCATTTCTTTTGATAGTTTTTTTTATGTTTGGATATCTTTAAGTTTGTTAGATTTTTAATAGTGTTGTTGGTGAAGTTTCCCCTTGTGTCTGTCTAGGAGTAGTCCATGTGTGTATATAATCTCATGTTTGTACTCACGTAATTGTTCCTCTTTAGTACTCTGGTGATGACTTTGTCACTTCCCATTGAGTTCCTCTCATTCACATATTCTTACTTCATCATACTATATGGCAAACCATATTTCTGTCTGCATTCCTTAAACCAACTGGTTGTTGGTTTCTTTTCTTTAAATACCTTTCTGATCTTCTCTTATCTTATCTTTCATAATATTGTGCAAACCAAAACCTCTCCATCACCATCATGATCTTCAGATTGTTCCAGAAGATTCATTGCTGCACTCCAGCACTACCAGGTCTAGACTCTGGGGTGACTATGTCCTTGATGGCCCTACATTAAATGAACATAGTACATGTTGATGGAGCCTTATTGCCCAATTTTTTCTCTGTTGCTAGTTCAATGAAATGTCTTACACATTTGTAATTATTACCTCCTTATTTTACAAATTTTTTGGGTAAAACCATGAAATTCAAGGGCACCTGCTGTGCTGCCGACCACCAGCTGCTAAGCCGGTGAGTCGATCATAGGACAGAATGTGTTGGCACTGTCTTACTTCTGGGTTCACATTTCCAGTTAACCAAACTGGTTGTAATAAGGATGTCTGCCTGGCGAAAAAAAAAAAAAAAACAGAGGAAAAACTAGAATAGGAAAAAAAAAAGTTATGATCCTGGCTGGAGCTTAGTTTGCATGTGACCACAAAAACATATAAAGAAACAAACATATGCATACCTATTTTATTGTTCTTTCACTGGTGCACAAGAACGCACACACACATTTATCGAAAATCAGCTAACCTCACCTCCACTAAGGCCTCCACCCAGACCACACAGACTTGGGGTCAGAATTGAAGTCAGAACTGTATTGCTGGCAGCTGAGGTGGTGTTGACTGAAACATGCATTGGCCAGGCTCTAAACCTCATCCCTCAGGGATTTTTGGAGTCAAGGACTATATCCAGTCTGACTCCACTGGACATCAGTGAATGCACATCGTTGGCACATTGTGTCCGAGCTCATGTCAATTTTCCTGCGTGTCACTATTTTAAAAAGAAATTACCAAAAAATCTTGATTTATTATTTCTACACAATTTTAATATCATAAGTACCATATGTTCATGCATTTTAGCAACCTTTATTATAAGAGATGCAAAGTAAGCCACTATTCTAATGTAGATTCACAACAGAACAAGTGCATGAAATCAAATTCCATACTTTAAAAGTATCTGCTTAAATGTTTACACAAAACTGTGAAATACAATTCCAATGAAATTCAATTAACTGCCAAAGTCATCTGTGTAAATTGGCCAGAAACAATAAACACTTACATACACACAAACTAAACACTAAAATTCTGCAGTGCTGATTTATTTTATTTCTACCAAATCATTTGTAGTGTGTATCTTCTGATTGTCACATTTTAAAAGAAGCACTTCTCACCTCTGTCAAAGTGCTATTTGAAGTTTTTTTTTTTTTTTTTTTTTACTTCAGTTCCTGAGCATTTGATGGACTAGACATTAAAAAAAAAAAACCACACACACACACACACACACACACACACACACATAGATTCACTGATTGTAGGCAACCTGCTCCCTGCTGTGCAGGTGTATGAAATGAGTAGAATGTGTGACATCCAAGTCAGTGAGTAGTGTTTTTATTCTCAAGTACCCTAAATAAGTCCATGTTTCTTCTTCATATACTGCCATATTCTATTTGAATTATGACTCTCAGGCCCAAGTGTGCCATGTGAATTTGGTGGTACTGTGTACCTACACATTTACACACACTTTACTTAATAATCTTTGGTAACATTTAGTTGGCAGACTACTTCCCATAAAATTACTGAACCCTTGTGCTGTCCATATCACCATGTAGCCTCTGAGATCATAAAGGATCAAAGATAAATTATTTCTTTCATAACTTAAGTCATCTTTACAAACGTCACTGAATTGTTTCGTTCAAAGTGCCATTGCCAATTTTCTGCATTAAAACTTTCTACAGTACCTATACATCTGTCCTAAAGACGGCAGGCGCTCTTGCTTTGCTTGATGGCTTTTCTGTCTACATTACAGAACTAAATGTATTTGCTTTATTCAAAAACTTCTCATTTGTTATCACCATCTTGTCAAACCATTTCAAACATGGAGAATCTGAATATTTCCAGTAGTAATTGTTCCTCGTTCCTTGTCATCTCATAACCGAAAATAACCAAAATATATTCAAGAATGGATCTGGTCTTCTTAAGTACCCTGGATAACCATCTGAATACTTCACACTAATAATCACACAAGACAAGACAAACAGAAAAAAAGAGAGTGACCATTCAGCTAATTACTCAGTCTAGTTTTTGAACAGTGTGGCCTATGGACAACTTAAAATTGTATCAGTGTGTATCTACAGTTCATAATCCGCCTCTATGATCTAAATAGTCTTTCATTCCAAATCTCATCTGGTACCTCAGAATTTAACAGATATAGTATTTTCTATAGAAGTAAGGGAGGTAGCAAAACGGGATATGAAATGTTTAGGGTGTGGGGGTGAATGAAAAAGATCATACAAAACATAACATTTTGGCTTAACTTCATAACAAAGGGTGCTATAAGATGTCATAATGTCAGTGTGTTACTTTCTGGGTCATCAGACACACAAAAGACAAAATTATTTGAAAGCTCTGGTTATAACTCATCCTGATCACCACAGTATAACAGTGGTAGAACAGTAATAGTAACTGGTGAAGCACAGTGCACTCATGACTTGCTTAAAGAACAAATATGAAGCTTTGTGTGCAACAATAAAACATGGGGTTTATTGTTTAAAAAAACAGTTTTACTGTCTTACAGTGTCAATATTTGACTTTAAATATTTCAGTCTTTCAGCAGCCTCTGCTAGCATGTTATTTTTGCTTTCTGCCTGTTGCCATCATATTCTTAGCAGAATGTTGAACTATTAAGAAAAACATGAACATCACACAGCATACAACACGTTTGCTGTGTGATGTTCATGTTTTTCAATCGGAAAAATACACAGCCTATATCAAATGAATCCAATGAATTGAGATTTATTGACATCCAACTGACATCTCTGATTTACCACTCCAAAGTGAATGAAAATTGCCTTGTAATTATGATTTTTTCCATTATGACTAACACACTGTATATCTAAGCATCTTTAATGGCTCAACCTGGAATAATAATGTCACTGTAAATCCCACAAGGTATTATGTGTTTCATTGCACATTCAAGAATTTACAATGATATGTATTGTATATACTTAAGTGAGGAAAGGGTGACTGATACTGAATTTCTTAAGAAAAAAAAACAAAACAAGTTTTAAAAATCACAAATCCTCTAAGTGGGAACACACAGACTTGATTAAAAGTACGGTCCATATTCAAATGAACTCATAACAAGTCTCAGTCACGTGCCTTTGCATACCACAGATTATAATGGGTGGTTGCTAAAACTGGGATGTAAATCTCATTATTGGAGTGTATGCGAGAACATATCAGTCTTGCTTTCCTGGTGCAGAAAACACGCTCAGAGCAGCACCTTGGGACGGCCTGATCATGTAAATCGCTGGGTGGTTTTAATATGTACATATTTTAACATGTTAATCTATGTGAAAGACCAAACATAATGCTGACAAGGCCTTCTCCCCTCTGTGCTCTGTAGGCCAAGCCTGGTAGCATGCATGCTTTGCTCTGTCAAAACGAAAAGACGAAACATAAATAAATCATTTCATTCATTAATATTCAAGCCAGACCTTGTCTATTTTAGACAACATTGTCTAAATAGTTACAAATCTGTGTTACACCACCCTCCCCCTTCTTCTTGTCTGCTGTGTATTTCAATTCTGTCGGTGCTCCAGCTGCTATAGGTGGCGAAACTCAACACAAACTTAGCAAATTTGTCTTTATACTGCTTCACTGATCTCAGTGGCTCTCCCGGGGAGCCAAAGTAGTTTCTGGCTAAACAACACTTGTTTTTTTGTGCTTTTAAATTCCAGCCTCAGAAAGTGTTCCATCTGCAATGGTTGTCGGGTAATGATGCCGCCACATCTGTAGCTGGTTTAAGAGCAGTGCAGCTGTGACCTCTGGTTTGATGTGCAAAAAGAAAACATCTAATATGGCACCCGCCATCTGTAGATGAGTGGGGAGAGGAGAGGGGGAAAAAACGAAAAAAGAGAGATGGGTGGAGGAGTGAAAGAAAGAGAGAGAGAGAGGGAGCATTTAGAAATCCCTGATATTTGTTCCCCCTGTCAGTAGCTGTAGTAGGAGGGAAAACACTGTATTTGTTTTGCACTCACGCAATAACTGCCTCCACTTTCTCTTTACTGAAATGGAAGCTTAGACAAGATAAACAAAATCCTATGGCTGGTTCACTGATGTTGAATGACAGATCTTGTATTTATTCTATTTAATTAGGATATGGGAACACTTATACACAGCTAATATGCAGCTATTGCATATACATTTTATTTAAAACAATCTATGGTATCAGAATTGACTCAACAGAGTCAAATTCCAGTTCATTATAAACTGAGTGACTACAGATTGTTTTCGCTATGTTGAAAACACAATAGATTAAATTTATGCTTCTCCAGATTAGGGAGACAAATTTTATTCTATCAGATGTTTAACAAACAGAAATGACATATGTCAGTAGTTTTTAAAGGTGGATTTGTAGGGTTAAAACTGTTATCTGCAGTGGAATGTGTCTAAAGCATATGAACCCATTGCACTAAACTTACATGCGTTTGAAATGTATACATTTGTTTGGATTCAAAATGACGCAACAGAAAAGAGATGAAGTCTAAGCTTTTGGATGTATTGGCTCCCCACTACGCTCCTACATGTTTGCATTTAAACACTTGAGAGTTGCTCTGGAGGGGGCTGACGGGTAGGCTGATGAGAGGCCCTGTGGTACAGCCTCTTACATAGCAATGGGATCAACACACCAGCAGAAACATGTTTATGTGTGTGTGTGTGTGTGTGTGTTTTGCTATGTGGGCCTGTGTTTTAGGCGGAAGAGAGGATGGAGGATGGCGATTGGGGTTTGAGCTGAGACCAGGCATCCTGTGGTGCTGGCGTCAGACTGTTACTGAGCTTCTAAGACACTTGCACACACGCATACATACACACACTCAAGGCAAAAGCTAAATACAAGCCCAAGTTGTTATCTCTCCCCAGTGTTGGTCAACAGCAGATGGCCATGTGTTCAGGCTCCATATATTTCAGTATAAATTAAGTGTAGAACGCAAATCCAAATTTAGGAGAGTACAGTGAAAGCGCATTTGTCCAAACCACAATTTTCAACTGCGGAAAGATAATGGTCAACTAAAGTGCCTTTGCAGATGTGCAAAAATAATATTCTATTAACAGGATATGTTGGAAACTCATTATATTTCAGCTCCAAATTAGCTTTGAGGGTTGCTTTCAACTGGTGCATATCCATAAAAAGGTTTTTAATAGAGTATGATCTGCTATTTCAGTGGTGGGGTTGATTAAAAAGCTTAAGAAATCAATATATATGAACAATATATATGATTGTATTTAATTATATACTTATTTGTCAAAATTGTAATTAGTAAAAAGGAAAAAAATTAAGTTTGATTTGCTTCTATACAGTGACAGCATCTCTCATGAGTGTTGTGATGTGAAACTAAAAATAGTTTGTTATATCATTTCAATTCCAAAGCCACACAGCTGGAGAGGGATGATTTTGTTGCGTTGTTATTGTTTGTTATGATTTGTGCACTCCCATTACTCTGTGACTCCCTATGTCACTTTGTGTTTTGATTCGATTAATGAGGTAACATACGGAGTAATACGGTTATGCTACTACTATTTGCTGAGTTTTGATAGTCTTGTCATTTACCATCACCAGTACCGACACGAGAGACACAGCTTTCTATAATGTGGGATGAACACAACACTAATGGTACAGTAGCTGCTAGTGACTCTACAGGTTTTAAAAGTAAAAGTTAAAAACTGACTTCTAGTTGAAATCCATGCAAGTGAGAAGATAGGCTAACAAACTTCCCCCTTCCAAGCGGAGTAGCCTAGCTTGCTAGCTTCCACTTTTTAAGTGGAATGCAAACCCAACTGCATTATGGGTCCTTACAAATGTTGAACGTTGTACAGGGACAGACCTCTATATTGCCAACTGTGCATAACCAGCACTAGTACTTGTTGAAAATGGGGAAAAATTTAATGTATCAAAGTCAGAGGTGTAAATCAGAGCTATATTGAATTCAAAATGCATTGCTGACAAACAAAACACAGCAATATGTTGCTCAATTCATCCAAAATTTAACCAGAATTAACCAGATAAGTGAGTTGATTTAAAGCTTCAGATTGTTTTATCAGATTTCTCAAGTGCGTAATATTTATCTTCTGCCCAAGCAAGATTAAGAAAAACACACCTTAATAATTTGTGTTCTACAGAGGTGAAACTGTTGAAATCCACTGTTGGAAACTGTATCTCTGCTTTGTATTTGAGTCATATTATTCTGCCAACTGAGCAACTGTTGTGACAGTTTATGTGGGTGTTGAGATTAGGAAATGAAACTCTGTGACTTCACGTTAAATATTCAGCACAAATCGATGGAGAGAAATAAGATAATCTGTACCTAAGAAAATATTCCTCAAATCAGATGGACATTTGAGTCATGGTGACATCTTATGTGTCAACTAAGAGGAGGAGGCGTTGATTATGGCTGTTGAATGTGAGGGTAATGTGACATTTTCTTTTGATATCCCACTGTTTAATGGTAGTCCTATTTATCTATTGTATTCTATTCCTCTCTGACCTCTCTCATCAAGGATCCATTTTCATCAATAGGACTGATGCTAAGTGAATGTGTTGAGATGCTAAGTTGGCTGCCATGTCTCACATCAGTAATCATAATGTACTCAGAGGCATTTTTATCACAGGTTGTGTTCTTTCTAAAAATTAGATGATCACTAACACTTTTGAATTTGTGCGCAAGCTGTGTATACAAAGTCACCACATGTGACTCACTGTCTGGAGGAAGGGGCTGTTTGCTAGCTGGGAAAGAACAGTGAATTAAATGGGATTGAATTGGTGTGTATTTTGAAGTCATTATTGGCACTTGTGATGTAGAGTATAGAGGACTTTTGAATTTTGTCGCTGTGGAGGCTTTCCAGCTTTCCAGCTTTCCAGCTTCCACAGCGAAGAAAGGGCACTAATGTCTCCACTCCAAGGATAAGGCAGTTAATGAACAAAACTGACCAAACTCCAGATTCCCTTCAGCTAGACCACACCACACACTGCTTCTTCTATAAATGCAATAGAGAATGATTAATGATCATCTATCCGAATTTGTGAACTTATGGAATCTTTGTGCACAGCAGTAGCTTCTTGGTCTTGTTACATGAATGCTCCCAATAGCGGTGACCTTACAGGCTTACCCAATTATTCACTGATTTTCTTCTACATTTTTAATTATTTTCAGGGTAATAAATGGTTTGATCAGATCCTGGCAAATATTGAACAAAAGACAGCTTGATACCATGGAAACAGATAGAGACTGAGAGGTAGTCATTCTGATCTAATGTACTCTGATCTAACTTGTTTCCTGAAACAGAGATTATTGACAAGGCAAATCTTTGCCTTGCGTTTTTCATACGAATTTTACCACTGGATTGTGTTGAATGTCTGTTTATTTGACCCAAAACGGCCAATTTTCAAACTGTCCTGCAGAGTAAACACTGACATCAATTTGTGAGTTTTGCATCAAACTATTCAATTTTGCATCAATAGTCATTTATGAGTAACCAGGACAAGCCTATGAACTAACTTCTGCTATTACCATACTGACATCAATATAAGATGTTATTTTTTCTGGATATTACATTTACAAAACTGTGGTCGTATTCCATCTGATTCATTCTAATGAAGATTGCTCACTGGGTGTATACTGAAAACTTTTCATGGTTTCACAGGCTTCTGCATTATTTGATATATTGAAAACTGCCGGCTTACTTGCTGTTGGCTTCCTGCACACATTAATGGCATTAAATGATTTAATGATATGGTTCTTTGAGACTCAAATGGACTGAATAGATTAAAAACAGAAAAATGTATTTCCCTGCTGCACCTTTTGTAATTATTGTCTTTTTGGGCCAGTGTTCATCACATGATCCTGCAATACCTAGTGTGGCTACTATTCCAAAATCATTTCACAGCCAGTGCTTTTCAAGGGGGGCTTGGTTACAACATATTGAGAGAGTGTTGCAAATTGTTTGTAGCCTCAATTTTGCTAGGCTGGCAAGTGTCTTCAAGTCCTTTATAGTGTATGTTTTTGAGTAAATCATTGTTAAGGAAGTCTAATTTCTGACAACTTATGTGCTGCTACAAGAAAATAAACTCTTGACGAGTAAAAATTAGTTGAAATGTCTTTACTGCAGAAACAGGCTGGTGTCTAGCAGATAATATTTACCATTGTCACACAATTTAATAAAGAGGAGTTCAAAAAGACAGTTTGAAAAATGCTACCTGCCAGAGAAGATCATTTTGGTCAGCTCTAGCTTGACAGGATAGTGTGAGTAT
Organism: Xiphias gladius; assembly: GCF_016859285.1. Taxonomy (NCBI): domain Eukaryota; kingdom Metazoa; phylum Chordata; class Actinopteri; order Istiophoriformes; family Xiphiidae; genus Xiphias; species Xiphias gladius. The sequence goes on along the minus strand of NC_053403.1, from coordinate 19,863,882 downwards.
GTGACTGATGAACAGGTTGAATTAACAAGAAAACATACTTGGACAAGCTATACAAATGTGGGATATAAATTCTGCTTATATGGAAGTATTTCATGCTTCACTTCTATAAGAAAAAAGGTTTCTGTGATTAGGATGTTGTCCTTGGTTTACAAGTATCTCCAGGAAACTTTACCCAAAAGGCCTAGTCTGATAAAGCTTAATTTTCAACAACAGGTGTTGAACAAGGCGATCTGTCATATGTATATATATATATATATATATATATATATATATATATATATATATATATATATATATATATATATATATATATATATATATATATGGCCAATACAGTAACTACCTTGTGGGTCCTGTGTTTTCACTTTGGTCTGACATGTGACTTTGAGTCACAGTAAGATTCATGTCTTGTTCAGCCAGAGAAACCTCCTTGACAGATTAGGAAACATGCTGTCCACTGCAGAACCAAGCTGAGAAGGCTAACCTCTGATAAAAGGTGATAAATCATGGGATTACAATAGAATGAAGGCAGGGATGCTGGAGTGGTCAATGAGAAAGAACCATGACACTGGGAAAGGTGGGCTCTTCGCAGAGGATGGTTTCAATCCATTGACATCAGGGTTATAGAAGGGACTATAAATGTAATCCTTGTTTGAGAAGGCCAGCACATTATTGCTACTGAGGCAACACCTAAATAATTTTGCAGCTAAAGGTTTTGGGGGTCAAAAGTACAGTACAAGGTAAATACTGTAGATATGCCACTTTATACAGTATTATAAGCTTTTGTGCTTTGTATTCCTGTGACACCATTCGCTAAAATTACATGTATGTGTGACATCTTGATAATGTTGAACAGTAAATATGAGGCAATTTTTCCCTCTTTAGGTCTATTTTCTTTTATTAAGTCTGTTTTCTATCATTTAGACAGTGTATAGGTATAGGTGTACAGGTCACACTCACGTCAATCCCTATAAACAGTTTTTCAATGTCTGTTTCTAGGATAGCTGGTAAGGTGGTGTCTCTGTGTCTAATGGTCATTTGGTTACCCAAATAATCTCTAAGGAGGACAAAAATATTGAGATATACATTGTGAGTTAGGTATGAATCTTAAGTTAATGTTTTGAAATAGGTATCCAATAGAATCTTCACACATGTATGGATGTGATGTTTACCCATGAAGAATAACGTTATTTGGATATTTCGTAAATATGACATAGTTATAGGGTTAAATGTGGCCACCAGAAGGATTCCTTCAGATTTGCGGTGGCATTACAGTAGTTAAGTTGTTAACATTTGTATTGCTTATATTTATCCTCCTCGATGCATCAATAAATGCTTCTGCTTAAGCAATCTTCCAGTAGCTCACAAGATTTCCATTACAGCAAAGGCCCTCACTGAATTTATTTATGGTATAATGAGTACATATTCATCATATAGCATATTGGAGTATGTTATTGTTTCACCCCATTCAACAGATACTATTGTACTATTTTATGCTAAATTTCGGAGAGAAATATTGTACTTTTTACCTTGCTAAATTTGTCTTGCAGCCATAGTTATTAGCTACTTTACAAATTAATATTTTACGTAAAAACTCAGCATATAAAATACTATACAATGTTTTAGATTAAACTACCCATTACCGTGTAAAATACTAACGATGATCTCCACCTTGACCAGATGCAACATTAAAATGCTGCTTACACATGAATACATTAGTAATAATTAATCAATAATATTATTTATAATAACGTAACATAATAATAACGTAGGCACCATTAAGTTGCAAAGTAAGCATATATATTTCTACACTTTAAGTTAGGGGTTCCCAATCTAAAGGGGCTGGGTCCCAAGAAAAAAATTAGAGGTTACCTGACACTTGTGCTCCACAAAATGTTTTTTTATTCTTATTTTGCTTTACTTTTTCTTGTGAAATATTGGATATGTTCCAAAAACCCTTCAAATTAAACAATTCGAAAAGAAAAATAATCACTGTAATTGTTCACAACTCATATCCAAACTAAGACTATAACCTGTGATCAGGGGTCACAAGTAGACATTAAATTATTTCAGGCTATCACAAGCTATCAAGGTTGGGAACCACTACTTTTATAACATTATGTTACTTTTACTTTACTTAACGTTTTGAATGAAGGAGTTTTAGTTGTAATGGAGTATTTTAAAATTTTGGTTTTGCTACTTTTAACTAAGCTGTAGATCTGAATACTTCTTCCACCACTGCCTTATACAGCACCAACTTAATTTCCCCTTTATATCTACAGGCATTTGACAAATGAAAAATCTGAATGAATAAGTGAATAAGCATAAGAAATGCAAATGCTTTTATACATGGCTCGAGGGATCATTTAGGATGCATATGTATGTAAAGGTATAAAAAAATTATGAATCATATTTCAAGTTTATATCATAGTTTGGACCAATGTGCTGGTGGTTGTTCCTTTAATTTGTCACTAATCTATACACACTCATCAGCCACAACAATAAAACCAGTTACACTTTTTAATGTTGTTTTAATGGGGTAATAAATTATATATATATATATATATATATATGTCAAAGGCAAATCCACTAATGGCATGGAATGCCCTGTGTATTCAGAAAAAGCAACAGGAAAGGGTATACACTGTAAAAAGAGATTGAGAGCATTTGGACAGCACGATGGCCATGACAGGATAGAAAAAAAGTGATGTGAATAGAGAGAGAGAGAGCGATATCCTACAAAGACTTTCAGATTCATTGGATATTAATAGGGTATTCCGCCCTTTGCCTTTTACGAGACCTGCGCTCCAGAGGGGCATTAGTCCGTCATCTACAGATCCACAACTGCCAATAAATCGCAGACAAGCTTTTCCTGCTGTCTGACACACAGTCAGCTCAGAAAGAAAGATGTTTTACACTAAAACCACAACCATGTAAAAGATCCCTCTGACTCCCCTGGGTTGAGGGGCTGGAACAATGCTGTCTCTTTCCTCTATGGACTTGGAAATACAGGGATCTTTACAATGTGGCCATCGTGTGCGCACATGTGGTGGGTAGCTCTCAGGGGCGATAACCTCTGATGGCTCTCATGGGGCCAGCTTGGGGCCAGCTGTGATGGGTTTTATTCAACCTTAAGCTACTTTTAAAGGGAGAACATCAAGAGTACATGAAAGAACAAAGTCTATAGAAAATACTAAATGATTCATAATGGGGTTGATCATTTTCATCATGATAGCATATTCAGAAGTCCAAATCAACCAAAAGATGTATTTCTAAACCATAAGGTCCACAATCAAAGTGAACAGCAGGTTCAAAACTTGTCATCTCACAACAAAATGAAAAAAAAAATCAAATATGGTCCTCTCATATGTTGCATGTTGCAAATTAACAAGAAACAGATATTGTGGTTTGCCAAGGTCAGAGTTCCAAAAAAGCTGACCCCTGTGTGTCATTAATTGTATTCCTGTGACATTAATTGTATTCCAGGTGACTGAACTCTGCTCAGCCCCCTGGACTTGGCAGGCCTCATCCATTTGGCCACAGGTCACTGATGGATGCAAGTTTAACTGAAACACTCATGCTAGATGATAGAGAAAGAGAAAGAAAAATATAGAGGGAATGATTAAAATTTGGACGATTCAATTAATTTTGTAGAAAAAAAGAGAGGAGAGCTGGAAAAGGGAAGGAAATTCTTTATACCCTGCTCCACCAAGGAGAGTGGAGCAGGGATCAGGGATTTGCCAAATGAACCAGAGGACAGGACAGTCAAAGTCATGGGGATTTGAAAGAAGAGTACAAAGAGAAAGTGATGGGTGTGGTATCTTTGTATCATCTCAGATCAGAGATAGCCCCTGAAAAACCACCTCCCCCTCCTGATACAGGCGGTGGAGGTCAGGTTGGGGGAGTTAGTGCTGAATAAGCCATTTGAAAGGTTGTGTTATGAACTTGTTGTTAACCTCTGCATCCTGTAGTGAGGAGGACTAGGGCCTGGGAATCGTGTTACAACCAAAAGAATGGCTGTTATCCAGCCATAACTCAAAAGAGGACAGTTAAGTTTCATTGCTCTCAAATAGCCTCTGAGGCAGACACTCCTCCCCACTTTTTCCCAAGAACATCTCTTTTCCTTCCTTGCTGATTACATTACACTTTTTAATAAACAATCTCCCTCTTAATCTTTCTTTTTCACTGATTTCTTGATGCACACAGCTGGTTTATATACAACACCAACCCCACGGAGTGTTTTGATGTTGGGAATCTGGGCCAGCGCTGATTTGGTTGGAAGGATATGGCAGAAGGCCTTGTGTCAGACCCCCCTCAGGTGTTAAGACAGCAGTGGTTGTCAGGTTTTTTACCAGCCGTAATGCTAACAAGCATTGTTAGTGATGATCTTGATAACTTTGCAGCTCCTTCCAGGCTCTCTCTTTTCTGAGCTATATTAGTATTGGCCTTTATTGATACTGTCGCGGCATCAAGACTAAATCAATAGCTCATCTACTGCACTGCATGGATTAGAAAACAAATCAAATACGATATTTTAGGCGAGTCAAATTGTTCGAGATTAAACATAGGTAAGTGCAGGATACTCAGAAGTCCTTCTCATGTTAAGAGGAGGACACTGAATATATGTGGGAAGCAGATGTTTGAGAAAACAATTGCTACCATCAAACTGAAGATTATGTCTGATACTTCCAACATCAAAAACACCTGTTCAGTGCATTTATATTCTGCCTGCCACAGGTCATATCTAGGAAGGCAAATGCGATATTTTCAATTCGGAGGCGAGTATCGGCATCGGTTTTCAAAACATCTTTTTTGGCAACAAGTGCATTGTTTTCAAACAATATAGATTCTGAACATATATTTTGTGGACTTCCACTGCGTAAAGATTACACTCCTCTGTCAAGAAGTAGATTATCTGACAACACCATAAAGGTGGCTAAGGTGGGTGGGTGTAATTATCTTATTCTTGTACATTGAAATTGCTACTGTATGTCTATGAAACACAATCATGAAATTTTTATTCAGTTTTACAGTATTGCAGGATTGGCCTCATCCTTTGACATACCATATTTAAAGACCATATGTTGCAGTATACAAACCTGACTCAGATGCTGAATTATTAAAGCTTAATAGTACAGGCCATTACTTTTTACTGTTGTGACATTACACCATGGGGCAATTTAGAATCATTTGTCATTAATGATGGAATTTCATTGCTTAAGCAGCCATCTCTTTGAGGCTGTTCTTAGCCAAAGCAGAGCTTTGAGAAAAATGCTCAAATGTATGCATGCTAACATGCTGACAATGACAATGACAGTTGAGGCTGATGTGAATATCATTAATTTTGCAGGTATTTGTTCATGATCCAAAGTATTGGATGAAGTGAGCCTTTGACCTGATGGTGGCACTAGATGACGAGTCCAAAGTCCGACCAAGGTTGTCACGTTCATCTGGCTTGACATGAATGTGTTCACCAAACAGTAAGGGGAACTAGCTTCATTCAACTGCACTTAGACAACATCTGAAATTGCAAAATTACAGAGACAGTTCTTGTTTTCCATAATACTCCCTCACAGCCATGGACACATCTGAAAAGGTTATCTTATGGTTAAACAGAAAATCAGGTTTTGTGCATTATTTCTGTAGCTTCAGCCAATATTCTATAAAATATTAATTTAAATTAACCCATATGTTAGACATATTTATTTGACAGAGACAATTAAGGTGAACTGTAAAATAACCGAACTGTATTGTGTTTACTTTTGCATGTTTATAATCTGGTTAAACCCTTAGATAGTTTTCGATCTCTGTAAACATCTGACTGCTCATGTTGCTTGCTTTGTCGGACTTAGCAATAGCAATGTAATCATGTTTCCAGATTTCACCAGTTACTTTGGTGACTACAGTGTTTTTTATAATTAATAGATATTAGGCCCAAAAATAAGACCAAAGTTCTATTAAACTGGAATTACCCTGTGAGTTAAACCAGGTGGAACTATGGTATTTATTTCCATATTAATTTTTAGCATAGTACAAATCAAAAAAACAGATCAAATTCATGTCTTGCTATGCCTAATAAAACCTAGAACAACTCATTTTTTGGTGACTTCAGTGTAGCAGAAACAATTATTGATTATATATTCTTACCTTTTTAGTTGATGGTGAATGTACCTTATGTACAATTCAATAAGTATGTATGGAATCAATTTTGTTCGTTAATAAAAATGCAAAGAAATTTGGGATTACAAGACATCCAACAATAGATTGAACCCAAAATTATTATCATGACAAAGAGCTGAAATGTGAAATGCAAAGAAATGTGAACTCTTATTTATGGTTTGCAATCTTTGCACTTGGTCATTACAGTAATTGGACAGTTGTTAACTGGCAGTTATTGTGAGCCAATGTTAACGAGCTTGTTAGCTCATTTGTTAGCTTATTGCCTACATTGACGCTAAACTGGCTAAATGTGGGAATGGTGTTTAATGCCGTATGTTTACAGGTCGTTTTGGTAAATATCTTGGACCAGACTGAAATGCCTAATCAGTGTAAAAACTTTTCTTATTCCTCTTTTGTTCAGCACATCAAAAAACTGTTGAAGACACCTTTGTTTGAAGAACAAAAAAACATTACTTTAACCGACAGATGAAGACAGATATGTTCAGGGATTCAGACTTTCTGGTCGCTAAGGTAACACTTTTCATTTTCAATTATCATTTAGATTGTCATTTTTCAAAATAAAAAATTGTTCAGACTCGGATAATAAATAAAACGGAAATAATGTAAGTTATTTAATTTTCTCTGCGGCCCGGTACCAAACGACCCAGACCGGTGGTCTACACAGCATGTATTTATTCAAAATCACCTCTCTATTCCTTACTGGCTTCCTCTTTTGAATCTTTGTTTTGCTTCATTACTAAAGGTGACTCAGATCAGATAAAAGGCATTCTTCTGCCCCTTGAGTACTTAATTTGTGCTTCCTGTTTTATTTTCAAATTTATTTCAAAACGGACACTGCAGTGTCAGACACTTCAGTGTATGCTCAGTCTCTGTAGATTGTTTTGCTTCCTGCTCACTTATGTTTCCCGCCTCTGTGATTTTCTGCCCCACCCCAGTTAGTTTCACCTGTTCCCCTTTACCCTTGCCTCCCTCATGTATTTAGTCTCTGTGTTCCCCTCACTCCTTTGTCAGTTCGTCTGTTTTGTTTCCTGTGCATGTTTCTAGTGTTCCTGGTGTTATTTGTTTTCCTGTTTTAGGATTCCTGTTTCTGCTGGTCAGCTCATCTACCCATCTGTGTGTAAGCCACTTTTGTTCATTTATTAAAGTATCTGCATTGCCCCTACCTGCCGTCGTGTGTGTGTATGTGTGCGTGTGCGTGTGCGTGTGCGTGTACGTGTACGTGTACGTGTACGTGTGCGTGTGCGTGTGCGTGTGCGTGTGCGTGTGCGTGTGCGTGTGCGTGTGCGTGTGCGTGTGCGTGTGCGTGTGCGTGTGCGTGTGCGTGTGCGTGTGCGTGTGCGTGTGCGTGTGCGTGTGCGTGTGCGTGTGCGTGTGCGTGTGCGTGTGCGTGTGCGTGTGCGTGTGCGTGTGCGTGTGCGTGTGCGTGTGCGTGTGCGTGTGCGTGTGCGTGTGCGTGTGCGTGTGCGTGTGCGTGTGCGTGTGCGTGTGCGTGTGCGTGTGCGTGTGCGTGTGCGTGTGCGTGTGCGTGTGCGTGTGCGTGTGCGTGTGCGTGTGCGTGTGCGTGTGCGTGTGCGTGTGCGTGTGCGTGTGCGTGTGCGTGTGCGTGTGCGTGTGCGTGTGCGTGTGCGTGTGCGTGTGCGTGTGCGTGTGCGTGTGCGTGTGCGTGTGCGTGTGCGTGTGCGTGTGCGTGTGCGTGTGCGTGTGCGTGTGCGTGTGCGTGTGCGTGTGCGTGTGCGTGTGCGTGTGCGTGTGCGTGTGCGTGTGCGTGTGCGTGTGCGTGTGCGTGTGCGTGTGCGTGTGCGTGTGCGTGTGCGTGTGCGTGTGCGTGTGCGTGTGCGTGTGCGTGTGCGTGTGCGTGTGCGTGTGCGTGTGCGTGTGCGTGTGCGTGTGCGTGTGCGTGTGCGTGTGCGTGTGCGTGTGCGTGTGCGTGTGCGTGTGCGTGTGCGTGTGCGTGTGCGTGTGCGTGTGCGTGTGCGTGTGCGTGTGCGTGTGCGTGTGCGTGTGCGTGTGCGTGTGCGTGTGCGTGTGCGTGTGCGTGTGCGTGTGCGTGTGCGTGTGCGTGTGCGTGTGCGTGTGCGTGTGCGTGTGCGTGTGCGTGTGCGTGTGCGTGTGCGTGTGCGTGTGCGTGTGCGTGTGCGTGTGCGTGTGCGTGTGCGTGTGCGTGTGCGTGTGCGTGTGCGTGTGCGTGTGCGTGTGCGTGTGCGTGTGCGTGTGCGTGTGCGTGTGCGTGTGCGTGTGCGTGTGCGTGTGCGTGTGCGTGTGCGTGTGCGTGTGCGTGTGCGTGTGCGTGTGCGTGTGCGTGTGCGTGTGCGTGTGCGTGTGCGTGTGCGTGTGCGTGTGCGTGTGCGTGTGCGTGTGCGTGTGCGTGTGCGTGTGCGTGTGCGTGTGCGTGTGCGTGTGCGTGTGCGTGTGCGTGTGCGTGTGCGTGTGCGTGTGCGTGTGCGTGTGCGTGTGCGTGTGCGTGTGCGTGTGCGTGTGCGTGTGCGTGTGCGTGTGCGTGTGCGTGTGCGTGTGCGTGTGCGTGTGCGTGTGCGTGTGCGTGTGCGTGTGCGTGTGCGTGTGCGTGTGCGTGTGCGTGTGCGTGTGCGTGTGCGTGTGCGTGTGCGTGTGCGTGTGCGTGTGCGTGTGCGTGTGCGTGTGCGTGTGCGTGTGCGTGTGCGTGTGCGTGTGCGTGTGCGTGTGCGTGTGCGTGTGCGTGTGCGTGTGCGTGTGCGTGTGCGTGTGCGTGTGCGTGTGCGTGTGCGTGTGCGTGTGCGTGTGCGTGTGCGTGTGCGTGTGCGTGTGCGTGTGCGTGTGCGTGTGCGTGTGCGTGTGCGTGTGCGTGTGCGTGTGCGTGTGCGTGTGCGTGTGCGTGTGCGTGTGCGTGTGCGTGTGCGTGTGCGTGTGCGTGTGCGTGTGCGTGTGCGTGTGCGTGTGCGTGTGCGTGTGCGTGTGCGTGTGCGTGTGCGTGTGCGTGTGCGTGTGCGTGTGCGTGTGCGTGTGCGTGTGCGTGTGCGTGTGCGTGTGCGTGTGCGTGTGCGTGTGCGTGTGCGTGTGCGTGTGCGTGTGCGTGTGCGTGTGCGTGTGCGTGTGCGTGTGCGTGTGCGTGTGCGTGTGCGTGTGCGTGTGCGTGTGCGTGTGCGTGTGCGTGTGCGTGTGCGTGTGCGTGTGCGTGTGCGTGTGCGTGTGCGTGTGCGTGTGCGTGTGCGTGTGCGTGTGCGTGTGCGTGTGCGTGTGCGTGTGCGTGTGCGTGTGCGTGTGCGTGTGCGTGTGCGTGTGCGTGTGCGTGTGCGTGTGCGTGTGCGTGTGCGTGTGCGTGTGCGTGTGCGTGTGCGTGTGCGTGTGCGTGTGCGTGTGCGTGTGCGTGTGCGTGTGCGTGTGCGTGTGCGTGTAAGCCATTCCCATCAGCCCTTAGGTGTACATTGTGTTTAATGCTAATTAGCAAATGTTAGCATGCTAATGTGATAATCTGGGATGGTGAACATGGTAAACTTTATACTTGCTAAACATCAGTTTGTTAGCATTGTCACTGAGCATTTTAGGATTCTGATGTTAGCATTTATATCAAACCAGTGCTGTGCCTCAATACAGCCTCAAAGAGCTGCTAGCATGGCTTTTACTTAGTATTATTAATACCGCATACTGCGCTGAATGTTAATCAATTCAGATTCTCAATTATTATTGAAATCAAACTATACTTAGCAGTATAGATTTGGGGGGGACCCTTGGAAGCACAAATTTTATACATTCATGTTTTTGAGCTAGAAAGCCTCTAAAAGGCTGTTCTAATGTATCCCTTGACATTGAATGAGCACAGAAAAAGGCATTATGAACATTATTTAAAATCATAAAATATATAAATTCTCAACTTGATTAGGTTATGCCCAGGCTTTAAAGAAAAAAAACAAGTTCAGGCTGAGTCCACTGAAAAACCTCCCATAGGGTCTAAAATCAAATTGCATTCCAGGAACTATATTGATGGCTCAGATATCCAAAAAGTGATGCCCTGAGAGCCTTGTCTGAATAGCTCTGACTCCTTGAAATGAGTCTCCAAGGCTCAGTGTGAGGGGAAAAAGAGAGGGCCTATTTTCTTAAATATCTTTGTAGTATTTGAAGTTGAGATCTTCAAATGAGTCGGTAATGGAGGCTGTGACTTCACTTTCCTCTCATAAGTATGTGAAAGCCCATTGGAGATACTATTCATATCTCCACCTTTAAATTTTATACTTTTCACGGAGTCCTTGAAATGGAAGCTTGATTGATAGTATACAAAACTAAAAGTAGATCGCTTTCAAATGTGCATTAAAACAATGAAAGCTGAACTCTGTCTGACATCACAAACAATTGCAGCTTATTTGTCAGACTTCAGCTCTCCTGGGAGAAGAAACTGCATATAAGTGACAAATTAACTTACATAGTTGTAATAAATTATGTGGCGCTAATAAATGGAACTGACATTTTTTCTCAAATAGCCGTTTAAAAAAAGAAAACCCTCCCCACTTTGGATTGTGGCTCAGGAATCATGTTTTAATTGATGTGATTACCAGCAACTAAGAAATGTCACAAACTTTTAATTAAAAAAACTAAATGTAATTAAAATATTAGAAAAAATGCACACTTCACTGGCATCTGTAAGCTTGTCTGCCTCAGTGCCAGGGACATCAGGTCACTCTCAAGCCACTTGATTATTGCTTAAAGTTAAATCCATAATCTGTTTAAATAAATCATATTTTAATTTCTCCAATGCACAGGCCAAATGCAGGCACAAATACAGACTTTGCTGATAATTTATCTTTAAAGGCTGATGCTGTTGTTGTAAAATCCTTTATTATAATCAAGAAAGGGTAGAAAAATGTCATACATGGTCACTGTCTGAAATGCACAATAGCCATTACATTCCTGTTATTACAATAGCCTTGTACCACCCTGAGTTTTTGTTGCCTTTGGTGGAACACAGGGCAGACAGAAAGAAAAAAAAATTCTTATGAATTCAAGCAAATGGTAAAGTTCTTTGCAATTCTTCTGCAATTCTTCTGACTTTCTCCAAAGAGACTCTGGCCTACTTGGGGAAGAAAGATTAGTAAAAGACAGAACATCCCACATGCGCTTAGGGTGGTTTTCTTCCCCATCACAGTGCCCACAACTCAGTAATTGTCTTTGTATCCAGGCTCTTAAAGGAAACGGGAGCAAACCCAACTCCAGCCCATTGCTTTATTTTTCCCAACTTTCAATCAGATGAAGGAATAATGTTCTAAGCAGCGTCAGTCTTTGAGCTTAAGAGAGGGTGAGTGAAGCCCTGGTGGCTTAACAGATGAGACAGACTGCTGAGTGCCTGCATGTTGTTTCTCATTCCGTCAACGTGTAATCTGAAGTCCCTCAATTTCATGTGCAGCACGGATCAAACTACTGATGCTTATTAGTAATAAATATACTAATAAGTATTCATTTAGGTACATAAGTATTTGGATGGTGACACAATTTTTGTAACTGTGCCTCTGTACACCACCACGATGGATTTGAAATGAAGCCATCAAATCAGATGTGATTAATGTGTTGACTCTCATCTTTATTCAAGGAGATTAACAAAAAAGATGGCAATAACCATTTAGGAAATACAGCCATTTTTATACATAGTCCCTCATTTTCAGAGGCTCAAAAGTAATTGGACAATTGACTGACAATCACTTTCATTGCCGGGTGTGGCCTGTTCCCTTGTTATTTCATGACAAATTAAGCAGATAAAAAGGTCTGGAGTTGATTCCAAGTGTTGAATATGCATTTGGTAGCTGTTCAATGGATCTGTCAATATGCAGTCCAAAGAGGTGTCAATGCAAATGAAGGAGGCCATCATTAGGCTTAAAAAAACAAAATAAACCTTTCAGACAGATAGTAGAAACTTTAGGAGTGGCCAAATCAACAATTTGGTACATTCTTAATAGGAAGAAATGCAGTGGCGAGTTCAGCAACACCAAAAGGCCTGGGGGACCATAGAAGGCAACTAAAGTGGATGATCACAGAATTCTTTCTTTGATGAAGAAAAACCCTTCACAACATCTAGCCAGGTCAAGAACACTCTTGAGGAGGTAAGTGTATCATTGTGAAAGTCTACATTTGAGACACCTTCGTGAATGTAAATACATAGGGTTTACCACAAGGTGAAAACCACTGGTAATACTCAAGAACAGATGGGCCGGATTAGACTTTGCCAGAAAACATCTAAAAAAGCCTGCCAATTTCTGGAACAAGATTCTTTGGACAGATTAAACCAGGATTAACTTGGACCAGAATTATGGGAAGAGAAGAGTATGGAGAAGGAAAGGAATGGCTCATGATCCACAGTTTACCACATCATCTATCAAACATGGCTGGAGGGAGTGTTATGGGCATATACAGCTGACAATGGAACTGGGTCACTGGTGTTTATTGAAGATTTGACTGCTAATAGAAGTAGCAGTATGAATTCTGAGGTGTATAGGGCTATACTATCTAATCAGATTCAGCCAAATGCCGATAGAATGGTGCTACACAGTACAGATGGATAATAAGACAAAACATACTGCAAAAGCAACCCAAGAGCAATTTAATATTCTTCAATGGCCAATCAGTCACCGCAACCCAATTGAGTATATTTTTCACTTATTGAAGACAAAACTGAGTGCAGAAAGACCCACAAACTAGCAGCAACTGAAGGCGGCTGCAGTAAAGGCCTGGAAAAGCATCTCAAGGGAGGAAACTCAGCATGTCCATGGGTTCCAGACCACAGGCAGTCATTGACTGCAAAGGATTTACATCCAAGTATTAAACATAATCCTTATATTCATAATTATGTTCGTTTGTCCAATTTCTTTTGAGCCCCTGAAAATGAGATGCTATATATAGAAATTGCTGTAATTCCTAAACAGTTAATGCAATATTTTTGGCAAACACTTTGAATTAAACCTGACATTCTATACTTCACATCACATCTTGATGGCTTTATTTCAAATACACTGTGGTTGTGTACAGAGGCAAAATTACAAAAAAATAAAAAAAGTGTCACTGTCCAAATACTTATGGAACTAATTATATTTAAGATTATTGTTGTGGGAAGTGTGTTCCGTTGTGTTACTTTAATCATGTAGTAAAGTAGCAGAGTAAAGTAACACATTCCTATTCCAATATGACCTAACAGGAGTTTGAATTTTACTGGAAATGTAAGCAAAAGATCAATTATGACATATATGGGAAAAGAGATGCTTGTAGTGACAAACCCATAAAGATTTATTACTCAGCTCAACAGTTCCCGGCAGCTTTGGCTTAACACCATGCAACTTTAATGTTTTGATTCACTTTCACCTCTCTGATTTGCTTCATTTTTAGACAGGAAATTGTTTACAGTAAATATGTCCAAAACACACTAAATGCTACCTGCTCAGAACCAAATGGTAGACAGACCAAATTTAGTTTTAGTTTAGTTTAGTTAGTATTTTATTAAGTCATCGCACATAATACGATAAATATCAACAATATAGACAGTATAAACAAAGTCAGCAGTCTAGGTATTGAGTAGTGACTGAACAGGCTCAGGCAGAAGCAAAATGCTTATATATGCTTGTATAATCAATTTAAGCTATCCTCCACAAGTACAAAAAAAAAAGAAAAGTCATTCACACTTGTAACCCTTGAAAGTAGCTTTGTAAACCATTCTTTTGAAAACCAAAAGTGAATTACATATTTTAAAATGTATATCAGCATTGTTCCATAATTTCACCATAACAATAAGAATACACCCCTTTTAATCCCTTTTTTAGCTTTTAGTATGGTAAACTTACAAATATATCTTGAATAATATTTGTTATCCTGTACTAAAAAAAAACAAAAAACTTTTGTACACAATCTGTGAGTGACTTTGATTTTGCTCTGAACATTATTGGCATTATTTTATAATATACTAAATTATTAAATTTCATAGCATGGGAATTTAGAAACGTTGGATTAGTGTGATCATAGAAACAGCCTTATTATTAATATGTATGACTAATTTTTGTAGTAAGACTATTGAATTCATAGTCGTTTTAAAGGTCAACCCCTACAATTCCACACAATCAGTTATGTAATGAAGTGTAAGTGAGCAATAAATTATACACAAAGCCTTATGAATGATCATATCCCTAGATTTTTACAGGATTCCTATTGACTTTGAACATTTTTCTTTAATTTATCAATATGTTGTTTCTTTGTTAGTTTATGATCAGTCCAAACCCCTTGGAATTTTGTCTAGAAAACTCTCCATTTCAATATCAGATTCTTAATTCAGTATCTTTATCAATTTATTTTCAATTTCCTAATACCCTAAATTTAGTTTTCTTAATATTGAGATACAATTTATTGACATCAAACCAGGTTTTGAGGATTTCCAGTTCCCTTTCAACAGCATACAAAAGTGCCTTTAAATTTTTCCCAGACAAAATTATATTTGTATCATCTGCATAAATTCAAAAGATTTTAATAAATCAGTAACATTAGAAATATCATTAATATAAAATATGGAAAGTTTTGGACCAATCATTAATCCCTGGGGTACTCCACAAGTGACCTTCCTAAATTCTGACACAGTATCATTAATTTGCACACATTGCTTTATTTCTAAGTAGCCTTTCAGCCAAGAGTAAGCTGTACTCCTCATCCTGTACACCTCCAATTTCCTAATAACTGGCTGTGATCTATAGTATCAAAAGCCTTCTGTAGATGAATATAAATACCATAGAATACTTATCATTTTCAACTGCCTTTGCTATTTTTCTACCATCTCCATTACTGCTTAGGTAGTAGTTCTTTTTCCCTAAATCCGTACTGGTGTTCACTCAGTTATTTATATTTACCATTGAAAAGATCGAATTGTTACACAAAAAATTTCTCCAGTGTTTTTGAAAATTGAGGAAGAAGGGGATACCAGTCTAGTTATCCATGTGGTGCTTATCAGCATTTTTTAAATATTGAAATTATGTTTGCTAATTTCATACTACAAGTATGAAAATACTATTTCACTACTATAATTTCATACTATAAGGAAAAACAAACATACTATAAGGACAATATATGTCAGAGGTCTTACTTTAAAAGCAATGACTTCTTGACTAATTACCACATCAATGGAATTCATATCAGTTGAACCTTTGTTTTTAAATATTCTTACAATTTCAAATATATCAGTTTAATTTACCCCACAAAGGAAGATAGAACTGATAATGCCCTTAATCACATTAAACAGATCTTTTTTGTCATTAGGCACAACGCCCTTGCTGACCAAAGTAGCGGCAGCACCCACAAAATAGTAATTGAAATCATCAGCAATGCTTTTTAAATTATCCACTTTAGAATCTGACCTATTTAAAAAATAACTTGAAAAATGCAGATTTCAAATATCTATTCTGAATAATATGATTAATTACTTTCCAAGTCCTTTGAATGTTATTTTTATTATCATCTAGTAATTTATTTTTATATTCCTTCTTCTTCTGTAATCTCATGATGGAAATTAGTTTGTTCTTATACTTATATTTTTCTTCTCTTTCACTGGTTCTCAGTTGTAAAAAAATTCTTATTAAGTAACTTTTACTAGCGACAAGCTGATAATAAATAGTGGAATATTTAGCACCTAACTATTCACTGACTACTGGTCCAACATTTACAAGGTAGGCAGAAAAACAACTCTAAGCAAATACTAATTTTTCTTCGTAACTGTTGGATGTGTAAGCAAGTTTGCGATATTAACTTTTTAAGGTGATAATATCAGTGTTGTGTTGACAGCTTGTTTACACATCCTGAAAAGACTATTTTTAAACTGTCTTTTGTTGTAATTAGAAAGTGAGCGCACATGAACGAGCAAGAAGAGTGGTAAATACATCCTTTGAAATTTTTAACCTCATGTTCTATGTTTATGTTCTATTAAAACACAGGAAATATTTGGTTTTATTTATTATTTAGAGTAGGTCTGCTCATAACATGAAATTAGGATTAGGAAGAAAAAAGTGAAAACAAAAAGATATATAACATTTTTTAAAAACATTATAAACTGTTCCCTCCAAAGTGACAGACAACTGTCACCCTTGGTGGGAAAAACAACTAAAAAAGCCTCTGTTGTTAGTAACTTAAAGAAAGCCTCATTATCCTACAGTGTAACAAACTGAGTAACATACACTATATGTATATTCTAATTTGATTTTGAGATGTATTAGAAACTGGTTCACAAAGGCTGTTCTGAAAACGTTTTTTTCAAGGAACAAAATGCCAAGAAAAAATAAAAACAAACAATTACTCAGTAGACTCCATATCAACAGATGTCACAACCAAGCTTATCTGAGCAATAATTCTTAGCTGATAGAAATATGACCAGACAACCTTTGATGTGTGCCACAGTTCTAGTTTAATTTTTT
This sequence comes from Xiphias gladius, assembly GCF_016859285.1. Lineage (NCBI taxonomy): Eukaryota > Metazoa > Chordata > Actinopteri > Istiophoriformes > Xiphiidae > Xiphias > Xiphias gladius. The sequence continues at coordinate 19,847,308 of NC_053403.1, read as the reverse complement.
TTTTTTTTTTTTTTTGATATTTTACATTTGTTATCCTGTAACACAAATTATTAAAAAAAACCTAACCTATGGATCTAGAAAAGTTAGATAGTTGAGATTTAACAATGTTTTGTTTCAGTTGGAATTAATATTGTGTCCAGTCTTTAATCCCAAAACAAGATGGTCAGCACTCTCATATAATTGTATGAGGGCAGAGGTGAAAATCTATCTATTCTATATTTGGATTACGATCAAGCATTATAACATTTAACAGTGACTTTTCACTGGCAGCAGCTTGTTATTTCAACCCCTACCCCCAATGACCTACAACTATATAGCTTTGTAAGTGATCAAAAAGCAATGCTTTAAGGATACAGAGAGGACAATGAAGCATTTTTTAATCCTTCAATCAAAGTTTTAACAAAACTTAGAGTCTATAGCAACACTATCAGCTCTGTGAATCTGAGCTAAATGCTAAGGTCAACATGCTACCATGTTCATAATGACAGTGCTAGCATGTCGTTATTTAGCATTCAGTATTAACCATATTCCTCACTTCCTTGGTTTAGCATGTTAGCATGCTAACATTTGCTAATTGGCAAAGTGGCAGACAACTTGATATTTCCATCCCTACAGCCCTGCTTCTAGCATGGCTAAAAAACGACACAACTGGAGAATTCCGTATTTTGAGGGTTTTGCTATCTAAGAACTTATTACAGATATCACTGTAATGTTCCCCAAACGGCTCCTTTAACATAAACCACTTGATACTCCAAAAAGCCCTCAAGATTAGTATGATAATACATTATTTCTATCACAAAAATGAGCCCCTGTCATGTTATGTTAGGTCATTAGTATCGTTAAAATTGTGTTAAGTCTTAGAGCCACATAAGGCCTTCATGTGATGACATTATACAAAGCAGAAGTGTTAGAGGTGTTTGAAGCACTTTGGCCGGTTTTGAGGTAGTGGAAGAGGTTTGTCTTTGACTGGTTCGACTGTGGCTCCACCAGGAACCTCCTGTACAGCACTACCTTCAATTCTGATGATTTTTAAGTGTAAGACAGTGCAGAGAGATTTAGCATGAAGACTAGAGGTGAATAAATCTTCTCTTGGTCTATTTATTCATTCTACCAAGGAAGTTCAGTCCCGTCCCAGTTGTACGCCTTGCCAGTCTTTTTGATATTCAGCGCGTCTATGATGCTCATCAGACAGTTCACAGAGTGTTCGGCACTAAACAACTTGTCTTTATCTTATACTGTTTGTGAACGGTATGATGTGAATAGCCCTTGACTCTCCTCCTAATAGGTGAATGGAAAGAAATGATTATGGACATTTTAGCGACAAAAAGAGGTCAACTTCTATTTCCTGAATTTGATGAAGACCAAGCCAGTGTCAGACCTGGCCATGACACCTCTGCTGATATCACAAATGTCTGCATGAAGCACTCATCAAAAACCATCTCTATCAGCTACAAATCAATCCCAAGGCAATCTCCCCTGGCCTGGTCCACCCTCTGCCAAACACAGCTGCCTTTGTGGTTGAATCTTTGCCTTTCCCCTTAAAGTTCACCCACAGATGATGTGAGGCCGTCTGTTCATTCCTGCTTGTTTTTGTTTAACTCTCGGTAGCTGCCTCAAAACAACCCAATCAGCACTCTGTGCAATTACTAAATAGACAGAGGAAGCAGCGATTTGATTTAGCAGACTGTGGGGACTGGCATTTTCTATTATCCTTGGGTCTGTGATGATTTATGCCGGATGTGTGCAGATGCACGTGTGCTCACCTCTCTTTCTGTATTACACACTTTGTCTTCTCCCCTTTCCTTCCTGTCTGTCTTTACCTCTCCCTCTCTCTACAAGCTAAAATCTAATCTTTTCTCCTGAGCGGGGCCCCTGACCTGAAGGACACAATACCAGATGTCTGTTCAAACCAAGCGAGAGGAAGTCCTGGCCACATGATATGAAGATGAAAGCTAAGATGGTGTTTGATAACCCTTGTGCTGTGCTGCTGAAATAAACAATAGGGTGGAAGCTGAAATATACAGTACGTGTGTGTATGAACTTTTTCTGAAAGGAGTCCCCACAAAGCAAATCATTTCACCAGTGGCTTTTCCATGAGTGGTTACGTACAGTACAGAAGGGACCCCAGTGTGTTAGTTACTCAGTGTCACACAGACTGCAATAATGGCAAGCTGTTCATCAGAGCCCTGGGGAAAAGAGCATGGGCTGCACTCTATAATAAATCACATTTCCTATTCTGTAATTAAAGTATCTAAGTACATACAGCTAAGAACAACAGAACGCCTAGGGGAGGGCATATTATGTTAATATTCATCACCACATAGCTATGTAGCACCAAAATTAAATGACAAATAACCTGTATGAGTCTACAATCAAAGCAGCCTAAATACATGGTGTGTACCGTGTCATGGTTGAAAAGGAGAGCTGCAGAAAGACACAGAGCTGAATTTAGCCAAAAGCGTTGACATACTAAAACCCTCCACTAGCCACAAGACCTTCCTTCCTACTTCTCCCCAAACCCGACCCAGCAGGCCGTGCTGTTCCAGTAATTGAGCGAGTAATGGACTTATTCCGCTGAGTGGTTCTCTGGGTGTACTCAATACTGGGATGTAAATCCTGTGGCAAATGGCAGATTAGAGGAAAAAAAAACTTGACAGAAATAAATAAAAGCGGAAAAAGAAAGTACACGAACAAAAGGAAATCCATTCTACAATTAATCCCACACAGTAAATTCAGCTGAGGTCTCAGCTTGAGCTGTTTTCATCAGCCTTCTGCTCAACTCTGAGAAGTCCACTGTTCTCTCTGGTTTTGGGGTTGACTGATGGTACTGCAGAAAGACCACTGGGTTCGTATTCATTCTTTCTTTGCCTTCACATTTATTTCTGTCTCCCATACCACCTCTTGTTTGTCCCTCCGTCCAGACATACTGTCCTCTATACACGCAGGCTGAACACTGGATTCCTGCCACACATTCCACCAGTGGGATACACTGATCGGACTAATCCCTTTTCTCTAAACGCACCATGCAGCCTAGATCCTAGAACAATTAGCTTGTACAATAAACCCATTATCCATAAATCCATCAGAGGTCTCAGCTCCAGACGGTTCCTACCAAGACTTCAACGCAACAGAGCCTTGTGTGCTTTCTTGTGGCTTCCTGTCACTATTAACTAACAACACATTGAGGTTTGCACATGGCTTACTACATATCCTAATGTCTGCACTCATCATCTCTCAATCTGTCTACATGTCTTTCATCTCCATATGAATCAATTGGTCTATTATTATTGGTTTCCTCCTCTACTTCTTCCTCTCCCCCTCTTATTTCCAACTACCCACTGACCACCCTGCGTAAACAGTGGGCCCACATCATACACTTCACTGGAAGAATCAACTGATTGAAATAATCCCTTTCCTCAAAACACACCATTTTGTCCAGATCCCCTCACAATTAGCAGCCCATGGCCAGATAGCCTATAGTGTAAATAAGCAGCCTCGAATGGAAACAAACACATTCAGGCAAAGTGTGCAGAAACCAACAGCAAGCCGCCAAGTGAAATATTTTTGGGCTGCCTTTTCATGCTGATACTACAATGGAGATGGTAGCAATGATCTCATCAGCTAAATATTGTTTTGCCATGTAGGCTACAAGATCATTTTCACCTTGTTCTGCACACACAAAACCGGGTGTATTCTTAAGTCCAGGGCTATAAATTTATGTTTTTGTGGGAGCTTGTTGCTAGGGGCTGGAAAGGGTGGGGTAGTTAAGGAAGAGGGGGCAGTGGCCGGGGGCCAATTAAAAAACAGATGTCTGACTGTCGGTGTAATTCCATTCAGGCAAGATTTACATTTAGAACAGTCAACCAAGGCCTGCCACTCTCTGCTCGCACAGGAAATCGAAGCTGACTGCAACCTAATGAGAAAAGTGAACCTCCCGAACTTTAACGAACTCTCGTCTGAAAGGAGCCTTGCAACTTTAGCCATACTATGAACGCCCTTCCAGCTAATCACCCATTGACACGGGAGCACGTTGCATTAGGAGCTCAGCAACTAATTTCACTTTGTGCTGCTGGTGTGAAAAATGCATGGCAGGAAAGTTGTTCTTTGTTAATACTCTAGCTTGGCAACCTCTCCTAAGGATAATCTCTGTCAAATAGTTTACTTCATTTGGAGCAACATGCTCAAGAATGTACCTATCTGAGGATGAAGGATTTTATTGAGGTGAAAGACCAAAATATCCTTTTTGTTGTTTTGATTATTATTAAAAACTGCAGTATTAAGACTTGATCCCCATGGTTGGAACTATGGCATTAAAGACTGTGTACACTCTTGATTTCTGGCTGCCTCCTCCCAGCCAAAATATTTAAAAAATGTGATGTAGGGAGCATAGTATAGTATGCTGTTACTCTGGGGATCAGTGGGGGGAATGGAGAGGTTAAGGTGTGAAAAGGGACAGAGACAGACTGACACATTCACAATCACTTTCATGTTATCTTAGCTAAGCATAAAGGCTGGAATTGCTCACTTGGCTCTGTCCAAATGTAACAAAACCTATCAGTGCCTCTGATGAGCCTTTAATTAATATATTATATTTTGTTTTTTTAATCAGTACAAAAACCAGAGTGTAAAAATGGAAATTTGCCATTTTATGGAAGAATATGTGTCTGAGAGCAATAACTTCCAGGAGTCTTTGCTGGTTGCCTGGTATCTCATCCTAGTCAAGAAATAGTCTGGCACATAAAACATTGTAAAACAATGGAATGCTGTTTTTACACTTCAGTGTTTGTATGGATTAAAAACACAAGATATAACGCGATAATTAGCGCACTTTAGCAGTGCTGGCAGGTAGATTTTCACCTGTAAATCCAACAAGGTATTCCCTCAAAATGAAGAGCTCCATAATAAACATTTTCTTTCTCAGAAGCCTGTGTGAGTGACTACTCAGGAGGGATATGTTTTTATGTAAAAGACTGAGAAACGTATTTGACATTCAACGAACATCCAACAAAAAAGTCTGCACAGGAAAATCAAAAAAGCTGCTAAAATCATCTGTAAAGACAAAAGACAATGGAACGTTATCTGGTTATCAGGAGACTGATTGTTTTGTTTGGACATCTGTTTATTAATTTTAGAGCTCCCTCTTATCTGCTTTAAAAGTCCCAAATTCAAAGCATGAGTAATGTAACCAGTGTAGGTATTGCCAGCCATTCTTCTGCAGCTCATCCAGCTGTAATAAACAGGATACTCTCTTTGGACAATGCAGCCAGGAAGCAGACTCCTGTCCACTTGTCCATGAGGAGTTCATCTGGGGCACAGTGGCACTATCACTTTCCACTCTTTATGCTCAAGATGTGCAAGTAATGCTCAAAAATAGAAGAAACGCTCAGTGCTGGTGGAATTCTGAGCTTGCCTTCAAACAATACCTCTGACCATACCTCTGGTGTAAATCATTGGGGGCTTTGACTTGATGTGGAGAACAAAGAGGGGAGAACTTCAGTGGTATTTTCTTCTTCACAGTCAGGGGAGGGAAGTTGAATTTGCTCGCCAAGCCCCTGCACTTATAAGAAGTATCAATGAGGGGAGACATAGAAACAGTAAAAGTTTTGGAACTTTTTACCAAGCCTCTTCACTGCAGACATGAAGATATTTAATCTTGTAAGATTTTCCCTGTGTTGCACATTCCTGCATGTGGGTGGCTTGTGGGATTAATGCAAATGGGTGACTTGTCTTATTGATCAAGGAGGAGAGCGGCTTCATTGTGGAAAGCCAATCTCTGATCATAATATGACCCTTCGGATGGAAGAACCGAGGCACACTTTGGCACTGTATCCCACATCTGAGACCTCAAGCGTGGGCTCTTTTCTCTCCCCGTGGAGTGACAGAGACAGACAGACACTGACAGTGGTGAGAAAGGGCGGGCAGAAGCACTTCTGAGGTGAACCGTGTCTCTAATAAAGGGGGTGATCAACATGTTCTTTCCCTGTAAAAGAAAATGTTACTCTAGGGAACACCACAATGGGGTGATGTAGGAGGGAAAGGCAGTGTAACATGCCAGTTTTGGCCTCCAATGCAATTGCTCTGATTTAGTTTCAGGGATCGTTGCAGGAAATTGAAAACAAATGTGCAGCTTTTGATGGGCTACCCCTCATGGATCTGTCTCTCTCCTTTTTGTCAGCTCTTCTTACTGGTTTTTTTTGCGTCAACTCTTTCCTGGCTGCTCTTCACAAAGGAAACACGTATTCCACATCCCATAAATCTAACAAGACCATTCTAAAACATACATTTTCCCATAAACAAGTACACAAAGACTTTTTCTCATCTCAGTCAAAGTCAGACGGACTGCATAAACAAACAGAATAACCATAGAAACAATGTCTTTCTCCTTCTTCTCGGGACTCTTGAGTAGGAAGTGGTGCAGTGCAGTGAGTCGTGGAATTACACTATAATTGTATTGTTGACATTCTGGAGCTGTCATGGTGACAGTCCAGCAGGCAGCTTCAATCTTATTTAAAGTTATCGTCAATTGACAACTGGAGCTCAGACATTGCAGAAAAAGCCTAAAACTTTTCCTCCAGTTCTCTTTCCAGTTTATTCATGATTATGCATCTACAGATGGGTGACAAATTAAAGGAGAAACCTGAATAAATGATTGGAGAAACATAGCAAATGCAGATGCCTTCACATAGGGCACGAGGGGTCACTGAATGGTTTTATAAGTATAAAAATGATGTGAATAATTTTCACTTTAATTCGGCCTGTCTGTGTGTCAATACGGTTAACAGTACTTTCCCTTATGCAAACACACAGACACACAAGTACACAAACACACAGAGCCTACACCCAGCTGACTCAACAGGACGGTGGTGGTGATGCATTCTTCGAGGCAGGGACACATGTTTGTGGGGAGCTGACTGGCGACCAGCACGCAGCGGGATGACATCATCTGCTGCCTGCTGTGCAGATGCATAGCAGACCGTTTCCTCACACAGCCTCCTCTGTGTGGCTACTGTACTTACTGTGTTGACGCCATTAACTTGAGGCTCGGCAGCAGCGCTCTTACAGTAGACTATATTGTCTCTGCAATCTGAAACCAATTGACAGAAAATCCACCTAGAGTTCAAGCGCGCGGGGGGGCACCAGAGAAGGAGGATGGAAGGTGTGTTTTTGTCAGGGAGGCAGCAGTGGAAATATCTGGGGAGAAGGAAAAGCAGGAGAGAAACAAATCACACCATCTCTCCTGCATTTTATTGAGAAATTTTTGCCCCTTTGTGACATTCATAAATAGCTTTGTTCTCTGAGAAGGGGACAGCATCAAGGCTTACCTTTATCTGCTCAATTCACAATTCCCAGATGGTGCAAAAATGGCAAGGAAGAGAATCCCCTTTCCTTTATTTAATATAATTTTTCAATCAAACAGTGAGTAGCAGGGACACTTGAGTAGCAGGGAATCACTCCTCACTCAATGCCAGGGAAATTAAAACTAAAATTAAAAGTTTTTTTCTGTTCCTTTAATTGTGTGTTGATACAAGGACAAGGCCATCACACACAAAAGACATTGACTAGACAAGGCAGTGACAGCCAGGGCTAAACTGTGCTGTGGCAGGATATGTTAATGTGAACCGAACGAGTATCATATGCATTGTGAGTGGCCCTTGAGACAGATCCCTTCCTATGAAAAGGGTGTTGAAACATAGGGTAATTGCTTTCAGTGTCATTTGGCAGAGGTGCCCCCTCCTGACTTCAGGAGCTTTTTATAGACAGGGTAATTCTCCATTATTCTGCCAATGTTATATTTCAAATGAGAGGGGAAATGATGGGGAGAAGAGACAGTGCACACTTAAAAACCTGAGAAGTGATAAAAACAAAATGGGAAATGGGGGAAAAACACTTCCAATGGAAATAATTCCTGTACTAGTTTGATAATGGCACTGGAGCAGCATTGAAACTCAGGACCAAAGAGACTGTTATTTTTTTCCATTCTACTGATAGAAACCTAATAAATAATTTTAAGCAATGGCTACACTGGGAGTTGTGAGTATGAAAATTATACTGCAAGGTGCTAAGGTAACAAACATGGAGATAAATACAGCAAACATGGCTGCATGCTGTCTTCTAGCTCTGAATTATTAAAGAACTGCAGGGAAACAGTAGCTGGTGAGTTGAGCTAATAGAAAGCATTCAATGTGTTTTGTGTAATAGCTTTTGAACTCAGTTTTCCTCAGTCATATCTCTTACACACATTTGAGAATTCTGTGTTGACTGTCTCTAGACAGACTGAGTGTCAGCCTCCTATCCATGGCAAACTGATTTGTGGTAAGATGTTGACACAAAATGGCTGCTATGAATCACCCAGGCAGATGACAGGTTGCCGACAGATGAAGTGCCTCCACTCCTGCCTCACCTCCACCCTACGTTCTCAGATGCTTCACCGTGTATAGACCACCTTTATGGTTCCAATCATAATGCAATAAGCTTTATAATACTGTTAGTAGTTAGCACTACATCTCATCACAGCTTGAAAGAAAAGTGTTGCTACACCTTAGAACTTAGTGGATCAGTCCATGTGTCACTGTGTAGAGGAGTTGAGGGGTGTGGGGTTGTAATACTGAAGTATATCATATTATTTTTAAATAGTTCCTGTTTTGAACCCAGAACTTTGTGTACATGTTATCGCTTCTCTTTTTCCCTACCTGTCTGTTTTTGCAACACTACTGTAGTGTCTGGCTATGCAGAAATGGTACTAAAGTATAATTTTTTTCTTCTCAAAGACTGACATCAGGAGTGGAGAGGAGAAATGCCTGGCAGCTCTCTCTGAGGCTGTGGTCAAGGCTGAGTGAAGTGCAGCTCCTCCTGAAATGTAAACTGGGAGCCAGAAATGGCATGTTCAACAAATTTTATCAAGTTATAAATACATATATATATACTGTACCAGGCAGATACTGTTGAGAGATGGACAGACAGAAAAATAGTCGCCATTGTTGGATGTCTGCAATGATATATTTACAACTCAAGTAATGCTATTTTTTTAATGTATAAGTTACAGCTAATTTAAAAAATGTGCAGTAAATGGAAACATTAGAGAACCTGATCTCATGTCAATAAGTGCTGTAATTTTCAGTATCCTAATACGTGTCCCAAATCCCAACTACAGACGGGTGACAAATTAAAGGAAAAACTGAATAAATGAGTGGAAAAACATAGCAGATACAGATGCCTCCACACGAGGGGTCACTGAATGGTTTGATAAGTATGAAAATGAGACGAACGACTGAAAAACAAGGTTGAAATGCTTCACGTATAGACATACCTTAAGAGTCTAAAGAACTGCTAGTGGCTCTGTGAGGTTGTATTTAGGCACAACAGTGCTTTGTGCTAAATGTCAGCTTGCTAACATGCTTACAATAAGAATGCTAAAGTATAGCAGGTCTAAAGTTAACAGCATGCTAACATGTGAGTAGATTTGAGGCTGATGGGAATCTCATCACTTTTACAGGGATTTGGTCATAAATAAAAGTACTGGAAGAATTTAACTTTTAACTAGATGTCGCTAGATGAAAAGTTGTTGATTACAGTTCAACCTGTTTAGAACATCAATGACTGCACCGAATTTCATCGCAATCCGTCTAATAGTTGTTAAGACATTTAAGTCAAAACCACAAATGTCAATCTCATGGTGGCAAAAAAGTCAGAGGATCACCAAAGTCAGTAGGATTCATTCTCTAGGGAACATGAATGTGTGCACAACATTTAATGGCAATCCATCCAGGATCGAAGTGGTGGACTGACTGACCAACACAACCATCCCTAGAGCCACAATGTGAGTGTAGCTATAAATGCAACAGTACAACAGCATAACCAATTTAAGATGACTTTAACATGACCAGGAAAAAAAAAAACATTTTGTAAACAATTGATTTTCAAACCTTTTCTCTTGAGCTGCACATGCTTTGTCGTTAAGCTTATTTTTTACATATTGCAATGTGCAAGCAAATTTAGAAAATATAGGATTTAGTTTAATAATCTACACTGCAGTAATGAATCTGCCTATTTTTAATTGCAGAAAAGCTTTTGAATTTTAAAATGTTAAGACAGCGATCTCCCAAGAATAATTTGAGGATCTGTTTTGTCCCTGGATTTAAACTGTGTCCCAATCTAGCCCCTGAAAGAAAAAAAGTGTATTAGATAATCATAGTGTATCTATAAATTTTTCTGTGCAATGACAAGTGTAGTTCCTCACTGATTTCACACTGTGGTTAAGACTTCTAAAGCGGCACAAAAGTATAATTAAAATAGTCTGAGAGAAGTGGAAAAGTGGAACAATGTTTGTCAGAGAGATTAGTTTAACATAAACAAGCTAAATTGTGAGAGTGAAAAGCTGCTCACAAACGATTTGGCTGCCGGCTGAAAACTAAGGTTGACCAGACCAATCAAATGCATGGCATGCAGAGGAGTTGTGAAGGCTGGCCAGGGAAAGTAAATCTCTCAGGCTCATAGGGATTTGAAATTGATCCAGGTAAGAAGATGCCAAACTATCAAAACACATGAATCCAAACAGTTTTAAAACATAAGAAGGAAACCACTGTTAAAACTCAAACTTCCTGACAGCTCATGGAAAAAATGACTCAATTTGGTGGGCTATTTATCGGCTCTTTTTTCTTAATTATAAGCTTATTTTCTATTTTCAAACAGCTAAAGGAATCTTTGTCACTAGCATTAAAAAAAAATCTATTGTAAAAGTTATTTCCATCATAGGTTTGAAGCCCATGTTCATAAAAGCCCTATATCTTTCAACAGTTCCTACAAGTTCAATCATACTTCTGCTATCTTTCCCACAGTTTATTACTCCCAGATGCTATAAAACTCTGCAGCACTGTTGTCACCCAAGATGACATTTACAATTACACAAAAGCTCTATTCGCTGTGACAGACAATCAGATCTAACATACAGTATCAGAAACACTCTCTTATCAGGACTTGTCATTGACAGCCTCATTCAAAAAGCTTCAGCTACCTCTCCACTTCACATACACATTTATGTGTGCATTTAAGTGTGCATATGTGCATGTAGGAGTATTTCTGTGCAGGAGAAGTATTGAAATGTGTGTGTGTAGGCATTGTGTTTGCTGTCAGGCTCTCCATGGAAGCAGAGTCCATCAGGCGGGCAGGCACCGCTGTGGGCTTATTCAATGTTTGTTCAGGCCTGCAGGGAGGGAGTGCTCGGGCTTCCTTAATCACAGCAAAAATGCCTTTATTCATCCTCAGAACAGTGCAATTAATTTCAGTGCTGGTGTCAGAACCTTTGGGGAAATCTGACCTGTTATTGGCTTTCAGAGCAATGCATGTTCTTTCTCTTACTCTAGATGCCAGACAGGCATTCAAAACTAATTTCAAGTCCAATATTGTAATCACATTCACAGCTTCCACAGACTCAATAAAGTTTCTTTGCTTTATTTTTATGATAGAGCTGTTCATCCTGTACTCTGCTATTGTGTAAAAAAAAAAGCTCAAAGAAGTATTAACTCAGTCTGTCAGCAGCTGAGTGATTTTCTTTGTAATTAAAAAAAAGTATACTAATTGTAATTCTGGTAATGCTCACAAAATCAGTCTATAAGGATAAGGATTAGGCTTGATGTTATTCTCTATTTTCTAACTTTCAACATATACCATGAAATGATTGAAACCAACAATGTGTTTGTGCAACTCTTTCTTACTTTCCTACCTTGTCTTTAGCACTCAGCCCAAAGCCCATTGTTCCTTCTGAAGACATAAATCTTTCAAATCTGATTAAAAATATATAGTTTGATTTCTTAAAATTATTTGTATGTTGCAATAAAAATCCAAGTATTTGCAGGTGACTAACACAATGTTTAAACTCTGTTTCTCAAATGTGTATTTTCATTATGTGGGCTAACACCATAAATCACATTGTAGTAAATGGTGTTGTGGTTGTGTCTGAAAAACATAAATAAGCATTATCTGGGATCCTTGTACAAGAATTCTAGTTATTTTGACTGCCATCAAACACTCAAAATAAGGCCAGCTTCTTGAAATCCCCCACTTTGCCTCTGCTAAAAAAATGAATGTCTAAAGTAAAATATCTTCAACTAAAAGCAATCATTCGGGATACAATTAAACAAAGCTTTCAAAGCTTGCAAAATTTTACAAAGCTGTACTTGTGATCTCTGACCAAGTAGAAGAGGAGATTTTGATTCACAAGATCTTTGAGGACCTCCGAGCTGCTATGCTATTTCTCCGGCTGAATCATGACATAGATTGATTTAAACCTGAGAGAAACCAGATGCAACCACAGCGGTTATGAATAACTGAGAGTAATAGCGGGCCCAGATTTCTGGCCATACGGCTTCAATAACTCCCATAATCACCCGCCTTCTGAATTTTAAACTGTTTCATGAGAGTCATACACGGTTATCAAAGAAGCAATGTGTAAGAATTGGCCAACTGTTGAATTCATACTTCAAACAAAGAAGGGGGCAGCATATTAGAAGAAAGTTGGGGTTTCCCCACCTATCGTAAAAAACAAGGAAATGCACTCTTTGGGCCCTCCACCCCCTTCCCCTTCTCCTGTGCCATAGTCGGACTGGCCATCTGGCATACTGGGACAAAACCCGGTGGGCTGCTGCATTGGTGGGCCGGTGAACCAACAAAGAAACCACAAGGTCTCTGTGTACCTGTCATTCTGGGTGTGCATGAGAGTTTGCTGTGTGCGTGTTCTGGGAATGGGCTCACTGGCCACTTACAACCAAGTTTCAACCCTCACTCTCATGTTGAGCTAACGTTAGCTTGAAAAAAATCTAACCTCAGCACAGGGCAGTTGTTGACATGTTGCCAAACCTGCATGGATTGGGGTATAATGTTTTCCACACAGGTTTACCTTGAAATCTGATTATGTAATTGGTAGGCTGTCTTCTTTGGTAATTGTTAGACTGATAATGACGATTTCAGACCCAGTCTGCCCACCCAGTCAGAGACACAGGGAAGATGTAGGTGGCAGTAGTAGAGGACAAGCCATGAGAATTCGAGGGACACAAGGGAGAGGGAGAGCAGCTAGAGCAGCAGTATCACTAGCTATACTTGAGAGAAGAGTGGCGGAATGTCACTGAGAGAAAATGGCTGCAACACAGGTTTATAGCCTACTCACAGTTGCTACTTCTTCATCTTCTCACGTTGGACTGAGGGCAGACTGGATGCTACGGTGACTCACTATCTCCTTTTGAGGTAGGCTACAAAGTAGTATCATGAGATGGAATGGGCCGGGCTAGTTGGTTAGCATGCTAACTTCATTAGCTATCTCTGCAACACAATACATACATGACTTTGACATAACATCAAAACTGTTCAGATTCTGTTAATGAACTTAGTTTTATAGTTAATTTTTGAATGTTTTAAATTAAAATGCTTACATATTGCCCCTTTAAACATAGAACGTGTTATTACAGAAGATGATATGCTAGAGTTTTACAGTGCTAGCGGACATGGTGAGGTGTGATGGTTTATGGCATTTAACTCAAAGTACTTAACCACTGAAAACAACCAATCTTACATAAATCATTACACACCAAACCATTTTGCCAAATTGGTTACAAAGTAGTGATACTTAGTTAAAAGTAGCCATACTCGCTAATGGGTGACACATAACAACCACAAGAATCTTATCTAACCAAGTTACCATATACTCTACCTGATGTCAACTACAAGCCACAGGCAACAGTATAACCACAACAAAATCTAAACCACTTAGATCTAGATCAACATGATTTTAATCCACTATCAAGCAAATACGATGCCCACACAACCAGTAACTGGCTAAAAGTAGCTAATGTGCCTTGCCTTTATTTGCAAAAACGCCACTTTAGCTGCTGCACTAGCAACAATATATCCTAACGTTATCTACATGCAACACAACCATCACACACAACTTTACCACCTGGGTAACTAGCAAATTATTGGCAGCGCTATTATTATATAAGCTGAGCTGAAAACAAGTCCCCATATAAAAGAAACAGTTTAACAAAAGTAAGTACAGTGTGGCTAATCCACTCTGACTACTCACACCCTTCCAAAGTAATAGTTAATAGCCTTGCATTGTTTGATTTTTGGTTGAATACAAGTCCAAGTTTTGCAGGTCAGTAGCTAATTAGCTAATTTAACACTAACCAAAACCCAAGCTAGAGCTGATAAGCAAAATAGCCTTATGGGAAAACATATCATCGAGCCCCCAACAATGTTACAAGTATGACTGGAAGTGACTCTTTAATACATTTTAACTAGCAGCCAGCCAAAAGAATAATCGATTTCGTCAAACTGTTTAAGCCTCTTCGATAAGCAGAAAGTAAATTCAGTCAAATTTAAAAATGTTAAATATTTGCAACATTGTTTGAAGTGATTTGCTCAGGTCCATACATGAGCCAGCAGTCAGTTAAAAGAGTTGACAGGACAAATATCAACAAGCAGGGACGGAAAAAAAATGATTCTTCCTCCAGTGACTCCCAGAGGATGTGAAGTGAGTGTGTAAGAGCCTGTTTGTAGCTGTTATTGTGGATATGCAGATTTATGTGAGCATCTGTATGTGTATACAAGCATGTGTGTGCATGCTATTTATTAAAATGCACACGTGTCTGCCAAACATCTGGCCTCACCCTGGTGTTTGAACATTTACACAGTATACACAGGTCAAAACAACAACTGCCAAATAAGTCATTAGGAGTGAGTTTATGAAAGTAACAGCATATGTTCCCAAGAGCTAATCATTATCTTCACGTGCTACCTATGTCCATCTATTCCACACTTAGGGATGACCCCATTTGGGCCCAGTCATCTAACAGACATTACAGCCTTGTTCGTTGTAGTCTCCTAATATTTACATTGTAATGGAAGATGATCTGATGTTTTGTCCAAATCCACTCTCTCTGTCTTTTCAAAAAAAATATTTTTTAAGCAGCAAGCACCCAAAGTGTATAACATACATTTCATCTTACAGCGGTCATGGCACAAATCCCACTCATTCCCTCATCTCTTTCTAATTATGCAGCATACATATTTTAAATTGTTCCGTAAAATTTGTTTCATGTAAAAAAAGTAAGTGTGAAGAACCCAATTAGCGATGGAGCAATGAGAAAGCATGCTGTTCTTGCTCAATAGAGTCAATCATAACTGGACGTTGAGGTGTGTGTGTGTGTGTGTGTGTGTGTGTGTGTGTGTGTGTGTGTGTGTGCGTGTGTGTGTGTGTGTGTATGTGCATGTGTGTGTGTTTGTGGGTGGGTGGTTGGGTGTGTGTGTAAGTGTGAAATGAGCCACTACAGACTCACACACAGCCATTGCCTAGGCCATATTTTCATGGGGCATTAGGAACTGTATTTAATTGCAACAGATTCAGTAAGTTGATTTTCATTTAAATGGATCTGCAAATGTGGCATTTACGACAAGAGATGAGCATAAAAGAGCTATTAAACCAGCATTCTATTTTGCTTTTGAGTGTGTTATGCTGTAATTAATTTTGCTTATGTGCTGTAATTTATTCCTTCCATACTGAACAACCTGTCCTTTGATTTGATGTTAAACAGTTAATACAGTTGAAACAACAGTTAATACAGTACATGGTAGGACACTTTTTCAGAAGGTTGGTTAAAGGATAACTCAAAATCTTTACATTTGCTTAGTTATGGCCATCTGTGTCAACAGTAAAAACATTAGACTGACCAAGGTAATTGCATGATCTGTGGGGAAAAAAAACAAAACAACAACAACCAAAGAAAAAAAAATAAATGGGGGGGCGGGGCACATACGCATACCTCTCACAGTATACAGATGGACTTGCACTTTGGACTACTGTACATGCCATTGTTTTCCTGTGCAACAAGGAAAATATTGCCTACATTTTGTCACGATCTGCCCCTCGGGGTGACCTTACACACGGACTCTGTACTATTATTTCTTGTTTTATTTTGAATTCACTTTCCTTGTGCATCTGTTTGTTGTTTCACTTTCTGCCCTTGTATGTTTCCCACCTTACTTATTACTTGCCATTTCCATCCTCCCACCCGATGTTTCCGGACTTTTTTCCTGTTACACATACTCACCTGTTTTTGCTTGTAATCACCTAGCTTCCTCTCCTACTCCCAGTTACCTCATTATCCCAGTCACTGCCTTTTAACCTACCTCTGTCTCTTGCTCTTTGTCACTTTATCTTTGTATGATCCCACATGTTCTTCAAGGCGCTCCTCAAGTATGTCAAATGTTCCTACTCCTTGTTCACCCATTCGACTTTAATCCTATTATTTCCATTATTAAAATACTTTTATTGCATCTACCTGCTTTCTTGTGTGACTGCGTATGGATCCTCCCTGCCTGTGCCTTGACAGTATGAACTGACTAAATCATGGGCCCAGCAGACACTGCTTTTGATGATGAACTTTATGATTTGATTTATGATTTGATTTCTACCCTTGTGTGCTTATATGGAGAATGGAAAAGGAAGAACAATGGTTGGTAGTACAAAGACGCTTTTTTAACACCCCTGTCTCCCAGCCTTATGATCACCACCAAATTTCCCAGCTGACTAGTCTCCAGCCTGGCTCCCAGTTGGCTAGCCTCTGGCCTGCTAGCCTCCAGCCTGCACTTCAGCAGATTCAACTTGGGTTTGTGAGCCTGAAGCTCTCCTGTCCTGAGCTGGCAAGTCTATGGTCTGTTCCTGTTCCCAAGCCTACTGGCTTCCTGTCTGACTCCGAGCCTGAAGACTTTGAGCAGAACCCTTTCCTGGGGACTTGCCTAGCTATTTCCCCAAGATATCTAGGGGTCAGAGCCCCTAGACATCGTCCTCCAAGCTGCCCAGCGTCACTGAGCTTCCGCTGCCCAGCACTATGGCGCCTCCACTGCCCAGAACTACAGAGCCTCCGCTGTCTAGTGCTGAGTCGGCTGCCTTCGCTGACGTTTTATCTGTTGCTGCTTCTTTCTTATTCTGCAGATGAGGGGACCACATTTTGTTGATTTTGCTAGTGGTCACATTTCCATCACAATATTAACATACAAATTTGTCACTTTCTAGTCTGCAAACATATTTACTGATGTTCAAGTGTTATGGTCTTCTTTTAACTTATACTGTAAAAAAATTGTATAACATTACTACTTGCAATGTCTACCATATGAAAATACCTGGCATTGCAAATACTCATAAAAAAGTATTAATTAATCTCAACTCTTTTCATATTAAATTTTAAAAAAATAAAGAAAATTAAGGTCTTCAGTTTCTCAACTCAGCCTGAGTCAGATTACAATTTCCTGTCAATGTCAGTGAGACAGGAGCAGGTCAGTTGTGTTAATCATGTCCCTTCATTCTTTTTTCCATCTTCATTTTGCACCTCACTTCCCCCTGCCACTCCATTCGCAAGTCAACAGCACTATTGATTTACACCCCTCACACCCCCTCACCTAATCACTTAGGTAACATTTCCCTGGTGGCTGCTTTTTTTCCCTCCATGATTCATAGCCAAGCAGTGAAATCTCCCAGTTGCCACTAATTAAGCATAAGGTCAGCCTTTAATCATCACCTGCTTGTGCAGCATGAGCGACTGCCCTTGCTTATCCAATGCCTTGGTGAAAAGCTCCACAAGATGAGGCCTGTCGGGGGGAAAAAGCATGTATTTACTTGAACTGTGATGAATGATTATAAGTATTGTCATTTCAGTGGTCTGAAAGACATCTGTTTTATTATTGGAGTGAATGTGAGAAACAAATGAAAAAGAAATACTGCGGAAAATCTTCCTTGGATAATTTTGATTTTAATTAAACTTCAAGGAATCAGATACTTAACTGAATCATCTGTTTTTAACTTTCTCTGTTTCTTGCACTTTGAACTCCAACAAGTGCACACACACTTACAAACACACTTACCAGTATGCATATTATACTGGCTACCAAGGACCAACTCATTCCAATGATTTAACCACTTTCTACACTAGTCAAGAGCCCCCTCTCCCCCTATACTCTGTCTTATACATACACACACATACTGCCAATCCACACATTAAACTCTATAATGAGTCACTGTAGACATGACATTAACCTTTAGTCAAGTGTGTGTGAAGAGAGAGTGAAAGAATGGCCTTTTTGGAGATATTTTTTATCCTACAAATGGAGGTTCTCTCTTTACTTTCCCCACTCAGCAGGGAGGTCAGATATCAGGGTGGGCTAAATGAGCCGATTATTGTTTTTGGGAATTATTGTCACTCTTTTCGATTTTCAAACAAAAGCACTCTCTCCCAACTTAACAAAGATTTTATGTAAGGCCACCACTGCTCCAGCACATCATTAACTCTAAAATATAGCTAATTTCACCCATGCGAGCAATCAGTCTCCTACACTACCATACATGTATGACATCTTCCTTTGTTGTTACAAATCCAAGCAGTGGGATATTTCTTTTCACATGAATTCATGTGCCATTTGGGATGTTATACTGTGTCATTTGTCATACATTACATTTGCAATTGAGGTTATTTACATCTTAGCATGCCTGGGAGTCTCTTCTTAATAAATTGAAGCTAAAATGGGAAAGCGAGGCACTTCAGGGAAGATTCATTTTTCTTTATTGTCAAGCCTTGCATTTGCAGTTGCTATTGCAATTGCTGGCAAGTCTGGCTGTTTGATTCGAACAAAAATGTTTTGCCGTAAACTATGTCTCCTTCAAAGTCAAATGAATTCCTGGAATTTGGTCTCAAATCTTAGTTCACTTCACATGTCACTCTCAGGAGGTCAAACATTAGTGCTGTATGGAGGAGCACTTCAGGAAGGGAGCATTTATAGCCAATATCACTGGTCGCTGGCCATCACAGTCAATTCCTGTAGTTCCAGAACAAAGGGAAAAAAATGTCCACCAGTGTCCAGGGTGATGTATGTCTGTGCAGAGGGTAATTGCAAAAGGCACAGGGTGATCACTTCAGTACAGAGAGGCAGCATCCAGCCAATGAAAGCCACGGACAGGGAGGGAATAGGTGTGGAAGTGGTCCATCCGCTGGAAGGAGGACTCATGATGGATGGGGTGCAAGAATGCCAGACTCCCTCCAAGAGATTGAGAGCAATTCTCTCAGTGCCAAAGTGGCTGAAACAAATTGCTGACATAGAGTTCAGATCGCATTGTTAAGAACTCCCAGACATTGTTGCCTTTCAGGTCGTGCAGCCTCTCTGGGGGTTTTGGGAGACCTGGCTGACTGGGTAAATGGCTGGTTGGCAACTTCACAGCTGGTCGAGACTCACATCTGCCTGTCGAGACACATCAAGTCCTCCCAGCAAAGAAAAGGTCCAGACTCAGCCAGTATTAAGTGCAGTGGATGTCTTCATAATTATGACCATTTCCTGGCAGTGACTGAGGGGGAATTTTATTTCTTAAATAGAAAATCTATATTAATACCAAGCTCACTTGTGTTTCTCCTATGATCTTAGGAAGTTGAGCAAATTTCAATCAAAGTAACCCCCCCCCAAACAAAAAAACAAACTAGAAAGAGAGAAGAGAAACTCTAGTCTCTGAAGGCATCAAAGGTATCACATTATCGCACTTCATTGAAAATTAAGTGAGAATGATTTTGTGGTCACTGTGACAGCACCCATGGGTGACTGGTTAAATAGATTTGTCTTAAGCTCAGCCCTATTAGAATCAAACTCAGTCTAACATAAAAGTTAAAATTACTCCTCAAAGTGAATTTTTAACTAAATATCAAAGTGCTTGTCAACATTTTGGGTTTTGACTCCAGAATAGATTTCCCCATTCTTACATATAAGGTTATAATCCTGAATATTTCACTTCTGGTGAAAATTTTGGCAACACCTGGGATAACATGAAGATGTCTTAATATTACAGGTTCCAGAGCTCTGTACAAAATTACTTAATTATCGTTCATTAGGTGCAGGAAATGCACTTTGAGCAATTACTCTGTCATAAATACAACGAGAAGACAAGCAAGTCTCAAACTTGCCTTCTCTGTAAATTGCTGTAGCTATACTTGTCTGTAAATGACCTACTTGACCTGATTGTGTCAGCTGATTGTGTCATTATGTGATTTATAAGAAATTTGGAAGACATATATGTGCATTGTTTCCTTCAGAATCCCTTCTGCATGTGTCTTCCATTTGAATCCAGCATGGAATTTGCAGATTCTTTCACTAATAATGTAAAAACTACTAGAGAGGAAACTAATGAGTGTACAGACATTTAATGGCTACAGCAGAGTAAATGCAAGCCACAAATAGTGTCCAAAAATTGAGTTTGACATGATAAAAATCATATCAAAGGATTTTAACTTTAAAGCCCCCAAATGCTTGGCTTCAAGTGTTTAGTATTTCTCTATAAAATGAAATATTTATGACTTAATAAGCAACACCTTAAGTTAGTTAGTTGTTATTGAGTCCAACATTAAAAAACTTGGCTAATCTGCTTCACCAGGACTGTGAAGGTATGGTTTGATCAGATTTGACTGACAGCGGCCTGGCAATCAGTGCAAAAATTTGTGACATAAGGGTTTTCACAACTGAGCCCCGTCTATTTCAAACCAGTGAAAAGAACAAAGACAGAAAACTAAAAATACCTAAATCGCCCATATGAATTAAGCAAAACTTTGGCAAAAAAACCTTTTGAATCATAGAATTGGAATCCAGTCTGCTTCTGGTTGATTTTCCCCTTTAAATTGATGCAGGTTGTTAAGCCTAGAGGACAAACTGATTCATTATCCCAAAAAATAAAAAATCAGAAATGTGCTGTAACCAGTTCCAGGTGATCATCTCTCTAACATTTCCATATTGGAAATCTATTCTATTGGATTGATTTCCCCGGGAGACTTGTCAGTTCTCATTCATTTTTCAATTTGCAATTGCATCAGCGCAGGCCCACAGCCTTTGTTGAATCATAAAAAGGCTGTTCTCTTGGCCACTGCCCCGCATCCCGACTACAAACCTATGATCTGGCTGCCAAATCAACCATGTGATTTATTGATACGATGTAGAATTGTGACAACTTAGCAACTGATAGCAGGCTGTCCGAAAAAACAGTGGGAGGGAGGGAGGTCCTTTATTGTTCTCTCTGACATAATTGTGCCCTTGGTTGATTTCATTCCTTAGTGAATGTGGGTGCTGTTAAAGGTCTACTCCAGCTTCTTCCCTCTCTTTCTTGCTCTCAAAGACAGACAGGCTCAGAACAGCCTGTGTCTTGATGTATTAATTACGTGGCAGTTCTTCCTCCAACCGCATGAACTAAAGGAAGAGAGATGAAGGATGTTTCCTCGAGCATGGGGAACAGTTCGGTCCTCCTCCTCTCATCACAGTGGCAGAAGGTGCAGCAGATTAGGTGTCAGACGATATTTAATGTGAAGAGGGCCTGTCTCTATCCCTGACACCCTCTCCTGGGTGCACTGCTGCACGGCACCGATACTCCACTGCTCTCAATCCAGGTCTCATCAAATGGCATTCAAGTCAGAGGAAAAGAGAAAAAGAGAACATATGGCAAGGAGGAAGAACAAAGATTGCGAGGGTCAGAGAAAAAAGGCTGAAGAGATGAGGAAATGTGAGATGGGGAGGGGAAGTCATTAACAGAAAGTGAAAGAGAAAAAGTAAAAGTGGGAACAGGAGATGTGAAGGGAATACATACTGAGATGGCAGGCAGAAAGAGCAGGAGATGGAAGCATACAGTGAAAAAGATGGAGGGAGAGAAGGGAAGAATACCACTTTTTCTGTGAAAAATCACTGTAAACTCAGGCTCCTTACTCGAGCCTACAGTAACTGAATGGTTGTGACAGTGTGGAAGATAAGAGAATGAGAGGGGAATGGCCATGGAAGAGCTGTGAAATACTGTGGGATGAATATACCTATCCTTAGAGAGAAAAGGGGAGGAAAAGAGCTGTGGGTCTCCTCAGATGTGTTCCCTGGATGGGAATTGAAGAGGACTGGAGCTGCAAGAAAGCGTGACCGGATGTAGGCCTGCAGGTCTTGGAATCAATTTAAATGGTATCACTCCACTCTTCCTCTTCTACTTCTCCTCCTACTCCACCTCATTTTTCATCTTCCACTCATTCAGCCTCACAGCATTTCTCTTGTTCTCTCTCTTTCTCTGCTTGCCTTATTCCACTGGTTTGCAGGAGAGGGAGAAAAGACTCCATGGTAGAAAGCAATGCAGATTTGCTTTGTATGCTGAATTTACTGCCATTTACACATCTGAATGCTCTTTTTCTGCATCAATTATATTTTTAAAAGACATCAGGGTTAGCCATACACAGATTGGTAAAATAGGTTGTTGGTGTCTCTCCCTCTCTGACTTAAGATTTTCTGCCCTTTTTATGCCAGAGTGAAAAAAGATATTTCAAGCAGTTTTGTCCATTGACTCTAAACAAAAGTTTCATTTAAAGGAATAGATTGGGTCAGTTCTTTGTATCAACTGATATTTACACTTTAGATGGCATTGACTGGGAAAAGAGAAATATCAGTACATCCCTGCACTGACTTGATAGTTTCATCAAGACCAATGAACTATGATAGTTGCAGATACAACTCCCTCAAAACGTCAGTGCACTTCCTACCACTGTGACTTAATAATGCCCATGGGGCTGCTGTCATGGGGCCTTGGAAAAAATAAATGTTGTGAGATCCACTTGTGGCTTATGATAGAAGTGTACCTCAAATTGTTACTTACTCCTGCGTGTCCTGGAGACCTTTAAGTGTGAATTTGTATGGCTCTAGCGGCAATGCTGTTGGTCTGTCAATGGTTATATCATTTGGTCCAACACTTTCTTCTACAGCAAAATAACATTTTTAATATTTTTAACATTTTGACAAATAATTGGACATGAAATTTGGATAGACATTTTGGGCCTGTGTCCAAATGCAGCTGTTTTTTGCACTGGCAGTACCCATGGCCTCATTTCAGGGCGCTTCTCTCAAGCGCTTATTGTTGCTAGCTTACAAAAACTGTCTTCTAGCACTTCCACATTTCTTTGTTGTGAACTCTATATTTAACTTTAGAAAGCTAAGCTAAAAAGAAATCAATGTTGGATCGTAAATAACTGGGTTGTCAATGACAGCCAGAATCGGTTTCTCCTCCGCCATTGTTGACAGTGTTGATATTGTAAGTCCCGATTTTGATATGGAATGTAGCCTATCTGTATGCTAATAGCAAGCATGCTAAAATGCGTAGTGACATGTAATGAGCATGATCTTACAGGGCTGATAGCATGGTTGTATACTTTTAGTCTTGTTCTATAGACATTCATCTCTTAAGTTGTTGAAATTATATACTTTTTACATAATTATTTAGACATTTTTCCAGTTTTTAACTTATATTGTATTATTGTGTGTAATGTCTGTTAGAATCACATCTGAAAATAAATTACAACTGGAATTGATTTGTTGGTAGAGGAATACAGATATAGTACACTATAAATGTTTGTAGAGAACTAATTCTGGAATAGCTAATTCAGCCAAATGGGGCAACAATAAATTCTAAAAATGCTGGATTTGTTATTAGATTTCCTAAGACTGCATGTAATGGTACAACTGAAGTTTTAACTTTGTCAGAGTCTTGACCTGTCTTCTATACTCACCCAGTCTAGAGATATTGCACAGGGGAACAACTCTGGTATAACAAGTGATCTGGCAGATGGTCAACTTTGATTGAATTCTCCCCCCATCTCTTCCCTTCCTCCACAAGCGTCAGTGCACGTTTCACATCTTGGCCAATACTCTCCTTTATGTCCCACGTGGATGGAAAAGCAAACGCTAGCCGATCTACACACAAGTCAATGCCCAGCAGCTCCCTGCAGTTTTGGGCACTGCCCTGAATCGAAGAAATAAAATCTTTGGCCTTAATTCACCTTTATTTCCCCTGACAAATGGCCTCAGACAGCCCTCAGTCTTTCTCTGGTACAGCTCTACACTCAAGTAAAACAAAGGAGAACGGTATATCATTGTGTTAATTTCTTGATATAGTAAGGATTTGTCTTTCTCTGTCGGCCTTGTTGCATTCTTCTTGTTTTTTGTGCATCAGTATGTGGCCATTTTCCCATGCTGATTAAGGTGTTTGTGTGTGTTCCTGTGTGAGTGCATGTTGATGTCTACCACTCATGCTGGCATCAAGAACCAGAAACTGCCAGCTGGGCGTAGTCCTGTCTGTCCATCTGTCAAACCTGGAGAGCTCCCACTCTGCAAGTCCTGTTGCTGTCAGGGCACTTTGCCCTCCAGTGTGTTGCTCTCCTCCCATCCCTGCCTCTCTCTTCTTCCTTCCCTCCCTCCTCCTTCCTCCTCTCCTGCTTCTCACAGCTGCCTCCTCAGCTGTGTCCACTGGCCATCGTCCCACTCCTCAGAGCATGTCCTGTTTACCTCACATAGTTCTAGCAGTAATCACACGCACACATTAACACACAAGATGCATACAAATACTGTATGCATACTTACACACTTAAGAGGTATACACTTAAAATGAAGTTCACAGACACACAACACAACCACACCTCACACTGTCCCATATATGTCTGTGAGATGCAGTTTTTTTGTCTTTGCACGTCTGCTATTTAGAATTGAAACTATTCAGCAAAAGACAATGCCATTGACCTCACTGGTTGCAGGTCTATTCCACTTGAAATCAAGTAACTAAATCCGTCAAACTGCAACTGAACAAAACATCAGTCTTCTTGCGCAATATAATCGCTGATCCTGCACTATGCCTACCATACATGCATAGGAATCAATTTTTGCTCTCAAGGTGATACACAAAGAGAGCAGCTTTATAACCATGCAACACTTCTACAATCCTAATTATCTTTACGTTGCTCAAATATTTTCTTCTTTAGCCCTAGAAGTATCTACCCATTACTTGCTTTCATTTAGATGTTGCATCTCCCATCAGTAGTGAAAAATAACGAAGTACATTGAAGAACTGTAGTTAAGTACAGTTTCAAGGTACTTTACTTGAGTATTTCCATTTTCCTATATATTACTATATAGTTTTGTTACACTACACTTCAAGGGGAAATATTCTACTTTTTTGTACAACAACAGTTAGTTTACAGATTAACATTTTACATATAAAAATATAATTAAAAAAAATAATAAAATATGATGCACTGTGCAAATTAAAGTGCCCCACTGTAAACAGTATAAAGTAGTTTAAAATTAGCTTCACCTTGACAAGTTACAAGTTCCATATATTTTTAACCATGAATGTATATAATAATATAACACTGGCTATTCTTCCTCTTTTACTTAATCTACATTTTGCTGCTCATTTTGAAGTACTTTTCCTTAATTGAGATTTTCAGTGCAGGAGTTTTACTTGTAACTTGGATCAAAATATTTTCTTTTGCCACTGTCACCAATACAATGGAGGTGAAAAAAAATAAATTGTTGTGTGAATAAATAAAAAATGTATTTAAAAAAATACAATAGTATAGTATTTTTTCAGAAACAATGGGCATAATGCAAGAACCATTCATACGTATAGATTTGTTCTTAAGTGGCATGCATCACTCATTTAAGAAAATGTGTGGCATTCACCAATTCACCAATTTTCCAAGTAGTCCAGACCTGTCATATGAGAAAGTCAGAATTCCTCCACAGGAACAATAAGTTGACCTGAAATCATAATGCCTTAATATGAATTAATTTTAATTACGATACTGAAATTAACTAAAGTAAATTATATAACTAGACAAACATTATGCAAAAGTAACATTCTTTTCACCATATCATCATCATCATCATGGCTTGCCAATTTACTGCGAGATTTTTTAGATTTTTATTGGCATATTTATATATGCCTTACACTGTATACTTATAAATTTCTTTTGTCTAACACTTGTCCACAAATGATGTGGAACCTTATATGGCAGTTTTAAAGAGCTGATTATGCTGTCATGAGATCAAATCTTGCAAGCGCACACCTCCTCATGAACAGGTCGTATTCATTGGGCTGAAACAAGAAATTTACAAGTCTGTGCATTTTAGTCTGTTTGATATCAAAAAGCCTCACAGAAAAAAGTAAACGTTTTAGGATAAAAATACAAGAATGGTCTCTGTTACTCAGAAGCAAAGGACAGACCTCAATGTGAACAGTTTTCATTGGAACTACTTCTTACAAAAAATAGTCACTATGATGCCTTTTCATTGGCATACTCTTTATTTAGTTTAGCAAGGAAAATACAAAATTCTTTACTATAGTGCCATTCCGTGCAATGTAATTACCATGCTTTATTATGAAGTTAAGTTTTTCATTAATTGGAGCATATTTAAATTATTGATTTCATCAGTTTCAATGAGGCATGTGCATCCATTGAAACACATATTACTGTTATTATCACTGGCAAAGAAATACGGAATCAAAAGTATGAACATACAAAGGCTTACTGAGTATGGGGGAACAGCCCTGCAACAGAAGAGTGGGCACCCACAATAAAACAGATTTAATAAAGGTAGACTGACTCTGTCTTGCACTCTCCTTCTGTATTTAGAAAGCACATCTCCTCCACAGCCCCAAGTAAGGAGAGCTCAGCCTGGGGCCAGAAGGCGTCTCATTGCATTCATCTCCAAGGTAAATAAACACCCAGTGGAAAAAGGGGAAGATAATATATGAATGAACTTGCCTTAAGCATTCTTATCATTGCAATAACACTGTTTCCCATGGTTAGAAATCTGTGGCCCAAGCTGTGTTGTTCTGTTTAAATGAAATTTATTTCAGAGTGAAGATGCAGAGGAACTGAGTGAGAAGTACACCAGCCAAATTTAACATGTCATAAATTACACAGATATTCTTCACTCAATGTGCTTTGATTAGCAGCATTAGCAAATATATCACATTTTACAGTAGTGGCAAATTGGAAGACCAGTCCGTACATTGACACGTTCTCACTCCCCTTGTGTTTGGAGAGCACTTTGTGAAGCTAGACTTCCCTTTGTGACTAATGCATGATGACAGAAAATTGGAATGTATGAAAACAAATTCAAATCCACAGCTTTATTCTCATCAGTAACGAAGAGCGTTCTGTGTATTTGAGATGAAATCCTTTAATTAAGAAATTTGTTGACTTCTTTCTGCACAGTGGAAACTGGGCTGGGACTTGTGTTTTCGCAAATGATAGCAAGCTATGAAATGCGACACTAGCTCACTGAGATTTGCCAATCACACTGACTTCTTCCTGGCTCTGTTTCCCGACTGCAGTGTGATCATGAATCTGGGCCAGAAAATCAGCTTGATTTGGCAGATTAAAATCTTTGAATTGAGTTTGACAGTGTTGGAGTAGCAGTGAGTGATACCTAATTCCGTGTAGGGGAGGGAGAGGACAGAAGACAAGATAAGTGATGCTTCGGATCTGGATTGTTTGTGCCTCCATACTTGGAGGCATTTCTGCCAAAGAAAAACAAAAAACAGGCTAAACACATTGTGCATACATTTGCACACACACACACGTACATGCACACATGCACACACACACACACACACAGACACACACACACACACACACACACACACGCGTGTGTTATACACAAGGATGGAAGGATTACTGCAGGGGCTTATGGGCATAGGCATCGAAAGTGACAGGACCCCAAAAGAAAGCCTCTGGGGGGATGTGACTTATTTACATGTATTGTTGCAAAGTCAAAAAGCTCAGTCAAAAGTAGAAACATCTTTCTGACATTTTATTGCCCCAAATCTAATTATTTTTTACTGAGTGTCTGTCAATAGCTGGACTACAGTAAGCCTACATCAAGATTAGTAATGAAATTTTAATGTTCGACAGCAAAACAACACTGCTTTAGAAAGTACATCTTGTATCACTGGCTTCCATAAAAAGTTTCTTATATTATGTATATTGTCCTACAATGTACTAATAAACTATTTGTTTGAACTTAAAAAAGTTCTTGTTCAGGCTGCCTTAAAAATTTAAGTTGACTGAATTTGAGAAGACATGTTGAGGCAATTTTGTAATGATTCAAACAAATAAACTTTTCTAGTCAAATAAACTTTATATTATTTCAGGTGTACTTAAATCTTTTAGTTAACATAACTTAATCAAATTGAGCTCCTATTGTATTCTCTAGTTGAGTTAACACAATCTTTAAATTTCTTTCAATTGGAATTCCAAAGTTGAAAATGCTTCATTTACAGTTGAGTCTAGCTAGTTTGTTTCCAACCTGGGGGTCGGGACCTCCTAAGGGGTGGCAAGATAAATTTGAGTGTTTGCAAGGTTATTAACAGGACTGGAAATCAGAGAATTATACCCAGGGATGTGCAGACAGTTTTCACGGGATAACTCGATACAGAAGAAAAAAAAAAGATTGTTGCCAGACAGGTTCTGGCGTTATAAGGAGCAGTCTTTTTTCCTATAATGTTTAATCAGACTTATGGACATTTATTAGTGATGTACGTCAGATATACTGTAATGATATTCTTGAAAATAAAACTCACACTAAATCTAAAAGTATGTGTATCATGTATGTGTCTTCAGATTTGACTGAGTTTTGACTCAGAGAAGGAGTGCGAATTTTGATGCAAACTGCAGCAATCGGACTCCATGGGTTTTAAAGTACCTTAACTGTCTCCATGACTTTTGTGTTGCAGCTACCGCTGCTACTCCACCTGCTGACTGAAACTAAACTTAGATGGTGAACATGATAAACATTATAGCTGTTAAACATCAGCATAGAGGCCTTGTCTTTTTGATGTATACTGATGTTAGTCTTTAGCACAAAGCACTGCTGTACAGCTTCTCAGAGCTGCTAGCAAGACTCCTGTTTTCTTGCAAAGTTGATCTTCTTAGACCTCTTTATTTACGTATTATTCAAATACTTGCTTCTAGGTAAGAAGGGGACCATTTATAGCTCACTCCCTAGGAGTATATTATCTTATAATCTTTACACAAACTTAAATGAGCCTCTGCTCATAAGCACACAGGCACAAAGTATGAGGTAATATCAAACAATAACAGACGACTATGTATTTTCTTAAAAGGAAGAAAAAAATCAAAATTAATTAAACATCAAGCAGTGTGGAAAAGACATCATGTTCTACCTTTTTGTTTGAAGTGAAGACATTTCTTGTCACTCTCCCGCTAACTTCCATTTTTAAAATCATATTCTGCTGCCACACACATACAAACATGTCATTCTGTAATGTCTGCTCCTTTGTATTTCTAGCCACTTGAGTGTTACTAATAGAAAGAAAATGAGCAGCAAGTCAAAAGTGCTTTGAAGTTTGTCAGCAATAATTGATATGATTGATAGCTAGGTTTCTAAATACCAGGATATTGCATCTAGAGCTCAGAATAACAATATGAAACAGCATCAGGGAGAAAACGCAATCATGGTTTTCTGCTCAGCTCAAATGCTGTAAATGCTGCACGGGCACATACACAAATGCATATGCTTGTAAACTCATCTGCATCTTCACATACACGCATTCACTGACAAACACACACATAAACACTAGCAAATAAACTGGAAAGAGTAGAAGAAGCCACAAAGTGCATAGATAACTAAATCAGTAAATAATAGAATGCATTTGTTCCTGCTGAAATGGGTTCTTTGGAGGATAAGACCCACAGTGGTTGCCATCTGAGAGAAGAAAAAAAGGGGAGAGGGAAAGAAAGAAAGTCAGAGGAGAGAGAAAAAGTACAGTCCATCAGCTCGGTTGAGATAGTAGCTTGGAAGGGAGAGATAAAGCCATTTTCACAGTAAAATCATGCATCCATCATAATGCTTATCGGTAACTTGGGAAGGTTCCTATTATAAATTGTCAACTGCAGCGTCAGTGGCTCAAAACCAGACAATGGGAGGCAGTGGAGCAGTGCTCTTTGCTTGTTTGAATAGTGTGACTTATTTGGAGGGCAATCAAACGGATTGGAGATATTTATGATGTAAACTTACTTCATATCTTGCCAAAGAAAGATATGAAGGAGCAGTGATGGCCTCCAGATTTTTTAAGAGTGCAGGGGAAAAGGTGAAGAAGATTGCCATCCCTAAAAGACGACGAACAGCCTCTTCATCTTGTCTCTTCACTGAGACCATGTGTTGGTCAGAGGTTAAGCCTCGTCTGAGACTTTCCACATTCAGTAATAAATATGGAACCTGTTGACGCACAGGAGAGCTGTGGATGTGGTTTTAGTTTAGTCTAGCTGAACACGGTCAGCTTACCTTAAAGGATCAGTTCACGCAAATAACTTGTATACATGCAGCTAGTTTTTGACTGTCTATGCTTCTAACTCAACAAAAGATGTGAATGTAATTTAAATTGTGGTGCTAAAAGGTTTGCTCACAAGTGTCCAATTCACCAAACTCTCCGAACTATACAACCTGAAGAATACCACCTGTTTAAGAGGAGGTGTGTGTTCATGAATTTGATTATTGGTTTAATCAACTGTAGATGCAACAGGGTTATCAAATTTTTTACTGTCAGACATGATTAATAATTACGTAAGGTAATAAGATTTAATTTACAATAAATCCACCTTGGGGCACCACCCTTTAAAATGGAAAGAATAGCCAATTCACTGATTCACTCTCATAGATTATCAGTATCAAAGATAATTAACCATAAATTTTGGAATTTTAATTCATAATTAAAATGATCAAAATAAATGGAAAATCCAGATAAATTATTAGTGCTTAAATTCTGTTATAATTATACTACAACTAGGTTTATAACACCAATGACGTAAAAATACGATTAAGCCAATATGAGTAAGAAGTTGGCTGATGGAAGGTGGCTTTAATGAATATTGCAACAAAAAAGGCAGGATAACAATCTATTCCAAAGAAAATTTTTTTTTAAAACAATTAACTCTAATTATCAAACTAATACTAATTAAATACAATCAATAATGA
The DNA here is from genome assembly GCF_016859285.1 of Xiphias gladius. Lineage (NCBI taxonomy): Eukaryota > Metazoa > Chordata > Actinopteri > Istiophoriformes > Xiphiidae > Xiphias > Xiphias gladius. Next base: position 19,816,444 of record NC_053403.1, on the reverse strand, counting down.
ACAGTGGTATAATAATCAAGGCAGGTTTTGCACAAGCGTGTGTGTGTGTGTGTATGTGTGTGTGAGTGTGTGTGTGTGTGTGCTAAGTTGTAGGCAGAAAAGAGGACGAGGAGGGGGAGAGAGAGGCTGTGCAACATTCAAAGGTGAGAGGTGTGTTTGTGTAAGTGTAGTGTGCAAGTGTCTGTGCAGGCACCAGCGAGAGTGGAGGTGGGCAGCAGAAATTGCGCATTTCGGAGAGGCAGACAAAGGATTTCCAACTTGGGCTTGTCCCGACTGGGCCTTTAACCCAACAAAGTCTAGCCAAACCCCAGCTAGCACGGAAGTCCCAACTGTTGTTAGGTGACAAGATTTCTAAAATGAAAACCGGGGACATTTTCAGTTCGGCGGTCAATATATTATCAAAATATATGTTTTTTTCGATGAAATTAAAAAGTTGGAAATTTCGGTTTTTGTGTATTTTGACCATGGTAACTGCTCTAATGTAATAAATTATGGTAAAGGCCGACATAAAATTGGGTACAAAATAAGTAACTTTATAACTTTGTGTCAGAAAATGATACAGTACCCTACCGCGGTGAGTAAAGCTATGGTAAACAATGGAACACTCAATAAAGAAAATGGTCTTTCATAATAAATAGTACACTATTAGAAAAAGTATTTAGTTTAATGTTAATGTTAAATTAAAAATGGCTATATTTGTAGATCACGTGGTAGCCTACATCCAAGTTGATTGTATAGCTATAAATCAGATACCTATCACCTGGTAGTACAATTCATAAGTACCATAACCCCACCCCTGATTCTAACCCTGGGTTACCTCCTGGCTTGAAAAAATGTTTGTGGTGATGTTTTGGATTCACTTGACCCTTGCTAGTGTCTGGTTGAATTTTACACAGCAGTTTTCTCTAAAACTACTTGAGCAGGTGGTTAGTAGTAAAAGAAGAATGATATGAAGCTGCCATAACAAGCAGCCAGCCAAAACAAGCACAACACGAGACGTCTGCCCATTTGCTTTACTGCCCAGTCTTTTTTTAAAATCAGTCTGATTTTAATTCACAATTAAAAATGGAAATGTTTTTCGGACAAGGGGGGTTAAAGGTATGGAGAGAGAGAGAGAGAGAGAGGGCATACACAATCTATTTACACAGGTAGCAAACAAAAGAAAGGTAAAAAGCAAGACCAAGTTCTACGTGAATCGTACTATAGTAGTTCAAATAACAATAATTAATCGCACCTGATGATACTTGGAGGTCCCTTTGTCCCTAAAAAGTGACAAATTGTGCAGTGTCTGTAGTTATATTAACTACTTCAATGGCAAAATCAAAGGGGACACATTACAGAGATGGACGAGAGAATATTATAGCCTACAGTAGGTGACTTTACACTATTGGATGCGATGTGGGATGATCATTGACACCAACCCGCATTAAGACCCTGAGACAGCTGTCAAAGTCACAGAATTTTCCCTAACAACTACTGTAATATATAAGTTGTTTTGACGAAATATGTAAATGAAACCATTCATATAAAATCAATCAATTGATTAAAAATAAAATATTTTTATGAATTTCAGTATCATAATTTGAGGTCCAAATGTATTCACATTTGGAGAAGATCATCTGTACATGACTCGTACGACAGGACTGGGCCAGTCGTGAATTTCGTAGCTTACCTAAGGGAAAATTCTGAACAGGAAAAAAACGGTGAATTACATCTTAAATCACTCGTATCATACCACTTAAGAATGAAACTGTTCATATGAGTGTTTCTTCAATGAGGGCTAATGTCCTAGTTAGTTAGGATAATCCACAGAAAACTGCCCACAGCAAGGTCTGTAATTTATTTTAGGTAGATTTACTAAAAAAGTAGTTTCAGTTTATTACAACTTGGGTCTTATTTTTGTAGTCTGGGTCATCATTCATATCAGTAATATCAACTAGAGCTGTTACTTTTTTGAGAAGTCAAGTTCAAACAAATTCTTATACGTAATTTGTTCAAATTTCGAACACAACCCATTTAGCAAAATGCACCAAAAGTAAGCAATCGGACAAAGTTGTACATTTAACGTTGCAGCTCATTTCTGATGCTCCACTGTGTCACTTGGGTTGCAGCTAGCAGGTGAGTCTTTAGATTTGTTGTTGTAGAGTGAGGTAGCTGCTTTTTTAAAAGTCAGCAAAAAGCCTTATATTTGTAGGTAATTTTGGCATATACAGTGCAGAACCCAAAATATTTCCACATACTGTTTCTCAAAAAGGTGCAATGTTCTGATTTTCAGATCAGCACAACTTACTTAGCTTAGTTTACTAATAGCTCAATAGGGCAGGCAATAGGTCAAGGTAAGAGTGAATTTCTCAGAACACTGTCAGCTGGATCACAGGGTAAACCACTTCAAAGCGTTCTGTTTAACTTACAGGCTGTAAATATTGAATTCAAACTTGTCATTACAGCTTGAATATGTTATTTTTTCCCACATTCGAACGAAAGATCCAATTTCAAATAAAAAGTGACAGCCTTACTACCAACAATGTTAATTGCTTAGATGGCTTGTCTTAAACCTGGACGATTTTCTGAGTGCTTCTGTTTCTTACCCCATCCGACACTGTTGTACAGTGTTCCCAGATCTCAGCAATTACTCTGGTTAGAGCGATATCATTATAAATGATAAAAATGGCCAAAGCTATGAAAATAAGACTCTGTAATAAGACACCATAAAAAACAACATTTTTATGTAAATGGTTTCAGTTTTTCAAAACTGTAAGGACCCCATATGAAATTCTGTTCACTTATATTGTTAAAAGAATTCTTAGAACCAGATATTTTGGAAGCTGAATAAATGGCTAGAGATAACTAGTGTACACTGAGAAAAATGTTTTTTTTTTATTTGGGTGAACTGAGCTTATAATTAATATAATGAATTCCAATAATTTCATTATTTGTATTTCAAATTGTTTGTACACTTAAGCTTCTATGTTGTGAAAAAAACAGAGGAAATATAATAGCTAAACATACACAAACATGATTCACCTTTGATTAAATCACAGGGTCTTTATCAAATGTTAATACCACATTTACTTTTCTTATAATATAAATGCTGGTCACAGTTGATTCCATAGCTGAAGTAGCACCACAGGGATAAATATAGTGCAAATTTTGCTTTTTCTTTTGGTCAGTGGATTTAGCTGCACACACACAACCCACTACACCAAGCACTTATTTCTTTAGTACACTTGCTGCCCTTCTATTTTCATATTGGCAGTGGGAACAAATCTACTCTGTGGGGATAGAAACATTGCGCTTGCAACGATGACAGACAGTAATCCTCCGCCAAAAACCAGCTCATTCTAGTCCATCATTACATCCCTGTGACTAAGAGTGCTACTTCCAAAACCCCCTCTTCCTCCCTCCCCACCTCTTTATTTCACTCTCTTGGTGAGAAAGACGATGCTTCCCACAACCTTTTAACCAATTCAAAGATTTCCTACAAAAACAGGCCACATAGCCCCATTTTAGACAGATGTCTCTGGAAGTTAAGACATTTTGAGGTGAAGCAATATTTTGCTGCTATCCAGCCAAACACGGGAACGTATTCTTGACCTGACTTCAAAGTTGCAGTGGGGAGTTAGGCAAGGCTGAACCATCACGCCCGGACTACAAAGCAATCTAGGCCAATAAAGAGACACATACACAGATTCACTGCAAGGAAGAATTTTAATGATTTGCTCTTTCCATGATTCAATACTTTGTTGTTGCCACACTCTATTTTCTATAGTGGACTGAATAACCATAAGTAATTTTGCTGGCTATGAATGCACGCTAAATCAAAGTTCATTTAATTTGTTGGCTTTCACTCAAAGTTTGATCTAAGCTGTTATCCAATTTAGTGTAAGCAGTTACATTGTGTCTGGGGTGCATTTAGAGCAGGAAGAAATAAGATTTGCCTATACAACAGCAGCTTTAGTGACATTTAGGGAACATTGCTCTATTCTCAGTTTTCACAAATAGCGCCGCAGTGAATGGACTGTTTTCATAGCCGAACTGAAACACGATAATAACACTCAGCAACAACGGAACGTCTCTTCTGAAACTACAAAGACAGCCCTGAAGATAAACTTCAGAGGTTTCCTTCAAAGAAAAAAAAAGTTCACCTCACTATTTCAATAATGCACATCTTGAGATACTGTGATCTGATTTCATATTAAAGAGATACTACTAAAATGCGTCCATTTATTTTTCAGTTTCGAAGGAATAAAACATTGGTGAGAGGATGAATAATGCTGACACTTTGCTGTGAGCAACGACATTTATTCCATCTGGGATGTGATTGTAAAACCCCAAGGCCCCAGGTTCATAGCACTATTACATGGCACTATGTCTGGGTTTTTCATCTCAGATGAGTATCAGGGGACTGACATGGAGACAGATAAGATATCAGAGCCAAGGATGATACAAGGATCGCCTCTGAAAATCAAGCAGCAGACAGTCCTACATTGGTCCTGCCTATTTATTTCTGCATCACTCTGTGCAAGCCTCTTCATCAGTGCAGACTTCTGCAAAAGGTCCAACACATCAAGCCAGATCTGGTCCCACAGTGCAAGACAGAGATAGATAGAGGGAGGCATGTGATATCCTACTTTTTACCATGCTCCTAATGCATTATTCTCACACAAAGAAAAATAGATATGTGTATTTAGAACACAGAACCTTAACAAAACAGGAAATTATTATTATTATTAATAAGTTATTTTTCTGACTTTTCCCTGATTTACCTCCTCAGGCCATTAAAAAATAAACAAATAGAAGGGAATATCACTCTTTGGTTTAATTTACTTTAAAGTTAATATCATTCGTACCTTCGACATGCAACTTGTCTGCACTCTTACTCTCATAATCTAATTAGTCTAATTTAATCAACCACACATTGAGAACCATTATAGAGATTCTAATCATTATTTAAGTATTGTAACATATTGTAGCTAATGTAAGTACTGTGGAACAAGTAAAATTAGGCTAGACTATTCAACTTATAAAAGGAGAATTAGCACATACATCTTCACACAAATGAAAAGTTGAATTCATAAGAAATAAGACACACCCTTGCTCAGTTTAGTACACTCAGGGAGTTTGCTGTTTCAACCTTTCATGGTCTGGTATGACCAGTAGCTTATGTTGGCTAATGTTAGCTATTGTTAGAACATTAGATAGATACTGCTGTGTATGTAGCATTACTGAATTCATTTACTGGCTTTTGGACTCTTCTCTGCTTGTGCTACTGTTTTATTTTAGCATGTCACAGATACACATTACAATGGTTCCATCGCAAAAGTAAAATAGGAACTAACATACCATGCCTCAGAACGGTAGTGTCCGAGATGATCCCCGTTTTCTACATAGTTAACTATATTTAACCTCTGCCATTATTTTTTGAGTGATTAAAATTCTGACGGTGAAATGTATGCAGTATACATAGTAAATTCCCACAATGAAAAAAAAGTAGTGTGTGTATCTCACATTAATTATTACTAGCTTATTAGCATATAGTAGTTTCCAGCTTTCATAAGTTAAGTTCTCTAGAATTTCCTAATTTGAAGAAGGTTACATGATAGATAAATTATATTGTTACCAGTATGTCTTTTTATACATAATTAAAGCACATGATGAAAGCATGAGGTATCAGCCTTGTAAGTGCTACGTTATGAACATCATCAATATAACTGATTTACTGATTCACTGATTTAAGTTAAGTTAACTTGTCTTAGTCAATTTAATATCAGAACAACTCATTAACAAACTGAGCAAACTTCTCAGTACTAATTCAGTTATGTCAAAATTTTAAGATAGTGTAGTCAGTAACATTCTCAACCCATTGATTACAAATGATCATATTTAGTATTTTAAGGAAAAGCAACATAGATTTTTTTTTTTTTTGTTAGAGGTGGAAACACAAAATTTGCCGTAGAAACTGACAAGAAATGTGGCTACACATGACAAAATCAAAGTTTTTGATTTCACATATTCATCATGCCTTAATTGGAAGAGAAATTTGATTTTCCCATAAACCCTCCAAAGAGATGCATGGAAACTCATGGTCAAAGAGGATTGGAAAATTTTTTTCGTTATTAATTCTTACCTTACCTTGCATTTTGAACAAACAGCGAAAAACGTTTTCTCTCGCTGGAAATCCTTTTCTTTTTCTTCTGCTGAGGTGCTCTCTTCAGCTGCAGCATGTAGTAACTGGATACAAGGTTATACCTCTTCTCTGCTGATTGCTAAAAGACACAAGTAGATGAGTAGATGCAGCAAAAATATGTTTCGTATCTTTAACATCATGAATGATAATACTGCAAGCTTTATAACTGTGTAAGAATATTCAAACGATTATCTATAATTAGGAGTCTGTTATTTGGTTCCTTGCTCTGCAAGTCAACAGCAGCTTTATCTTTCACTTCTGCCTTTCCACCCCTTCATGAAGAAAGCTGTCTGTGGAGCAAAAAAACGAAACCTGTTCTGCTGAAAACCTTTAAAATTTCTGAAAAAAGTGCGTAAATGTTCTTGACTGTGCAACACATAATATCTAAATGTTAACTACACTACTTCACCTATTAGTGGAAGGGGACTATGGGATTCCCCTTCCATCCGCATACTTGGCAATGATCCTTGCAGAGAAAAGTCCACATTTGCAAGCTAAACACTTCAACTTCCGGAGAATTAAGTGGATTAATCATTTACCAGGCAACTCAGGCAAATTAATAAATAGGAAAAGCTTCCTGGCAGGTACTTAAGAGTGAAGAGGAAAGTAACAGGTTGCTGAAGCTTGTTAACTGCCCTGAAACACAACACTAACAAACAGGCTTGTGGTGGTTAATTAAAAAGCTGGGGGCTGCTATAGGCACAAACCAGAAAAATGCCTGGATTAGCCGTTGATTCCCTTATTTCTCTTCTAAAACCCATTCCAAGCTCAGGCTTTGCTCAACATGGTCTATTCTGTTAATAATCATTTAGAGCTGTGGTTTAGATAATATGGAAAAGTTTGATTTGACATAATAACATTTCTTCAAAAATTAAAGCAATACAATAGATTTCATTTGGCCACATGGGTTTAGCAATTGTAAGCACAACATTGACATATTCTGCTTGTAAATCCACTACCTATTTACACATACAACATTAACAATAATTCACATTTGTTTGTCAACTTCAAAGAGAAATATCTGGCTCTTTCGCTGCTAAAGGATTCACTATTTTCACTAGCTAATTCTTAAATTTGTCTGCTGTGTGGTGCAAGAAAGGTAGTGCACAGCAGGCTTATATCAGGACTGTTTTGCAAAATACAGATGCTAACTGAGACTGAAAACTGCACTGATGAGAGCAGTGAGACTGAACCAAAACAATAAAGGTGTGAGCAGTAAAACCAAAACAATGAGCTTTAAGATGCTAAAACATGTCGTAAAGCTGAGGCAAGCTGGAGAGTCCAGTGATAATTCACTGTGGCTTTGTCACTATGAGCGATCCCCTTTCATAAAAATGCAGTCATTTGACCCATTGTTAACATAAATTATATTTATGAGTGTAGCTTTAAAAGTTAAATATATGAGAGGGCACCTACACATGCTGTACCTCAGAAAAAGAGTACAAAGCTAGTATACAGTATACAGTTAGGTACATAATTATTTGTACATTGACACAATTTTCATAATTGTCCTCTGTATACCACTAAAATGGATTTGAAACTAAGCCATCAAGATGTGATAACGTGTAGACTTTCAGGTTTAATTCCAGGGGCTTAAAAAAAATATCGCCTTAATAAGGAATTACAGCCATTTTTCTACATAGTCCCTCATTTTCAGAGGTTCAAAGTAATTGGACAATTGACTGACAAACAGTGTCAGGGCCAGGTGTGGCCTGTTCCCTTGTTATTTCATGAAAAATTAAGCAGATAAAAGGTCTGGAGCTGATTCCAATTGTTGAATTTGCATTGTTGAGGAGGTAGACGTATCATTCTTAAAGTCTAAAATCAAGAGGCTCCTTCATGAATGTAAATACAGACGATTTACCACTGGAAACACTCCAGAACAAAAAGGCCAGATTACTCTCTGCCAGAAAACCTATAAAAAAAGCCAGTGCAGTTTTTGAACAAGATTCTTTGTGCATATGAAAGCATGATTAACTTGTACCAGAATGATGGCAAGAGAAAGGGTATGGAGAAGGAATCAGTGTTTATTGATGATGTGACTGTTGATAAACGTAGCAGGACGAATTCTTAAGCATATAGGGCTATAGTATCTGATCAGATTCAGCCAACTGCTGCACAAGTGTAGGATGGTGCTTCACATCACAGATGGATAATGAGCCAAAATAACTGCATGCTTTTGCAGTTATTTTGGAAGAGCTTCTCAAGGCAAAGAAATAGAATATTCTTCAATGGCCAAGTCAGTCACCTGACCCCACCCAATTGAGCATGCTTTTCACTTACTGAGGGCAAAATTGAAGGCAGAAAAACCCACAAATAAGCAGGAACTGTAGACAGCTACAGTTAGGGCCTGGCAAAGCATTTCAAGGAAGGAAACTCAGCATTCGGTGATGTCCATTGGTTCCAGACTTCAGAGAGTCATTGACTGCAAAGGATTTTCATGCAAGTATTAAAAATAATCCTTATATTCATAATTATTTTGGTTTGTCCAATTAGTTTTGAATAATTACAAATAAATAAAAGAATGAATAATTTATTACATGTTGAAATATAAGGCCATATATTGCATTTGAAGTCAGAGATAATACATACAGCTTATAGTAGTGAAAAAAGGGGATTTAATTCAAATTAAAGATTGAGGTGGTATATTTACATGGTGTATATCTGTACATGTTAAAAGCAGTATCTCTACATATTAAAAGTAATCATAGTGCTTTTATGTATGCTATTTATGTATGCTTCATTTTCACCCTTCCTCGCAACGTCAAAAAACCTCTGGACAAAGGGTCATCTGTCCTCAGAGTCTTGATGTTGGGAAGGTGTTTATCTAACTGTTAAATTATATACAGCACATATATTGAAGACAGCACAAAGTCATACGTTTTTATAGTTTTTTATTGTTTTGAGTCTACTCAAGCACATTGGATTAGAATTAAAAAATGGTTATGAGTTTCAAGTGTTGACTTCCTTGACTTTAGGGGTTGTTCACATGATTAATAGGTGAAAACTTTATCCAAACATACAGATAAGTCAACTAAAGGTTTTAAGCAGTAGAATGTTCTTGGCTTGTAAAGTCAGTCACCTAACAATCCAACAGAGCATGTCATTAAACTGGATGAGGACGTCATTCGAGGCACACCCTAGAACCTCATAGTTCATGTTCCTTTTGAAATCCAGTGTGCTGGTACACAGAGCCAGAAGAACAGTGGTAAAAGTGAAGCAGAGCATTGACGGCGCATTATTGCCGGCCCTCCTGTTCACCGCCTGTTTGCCTGCTATTGGTTTACATGAACATGTGGTAACCTGGATACTGGATACTGGCCAGGCTCCGGTCTTACTGGGGTTAAAGGTTTACTTGAACCTGTAATACCTCAAATTGCCTCTGCTCTGTTGCCAACAAACCTGATAATTTAATCTTCCTTTACACCAGAGGCGTCCTTTCCATAGATTGAATGGTACCCGAACAGAAATTATGAATAGTTCAAACAGAAAATTTGCATTATAGTTACTTGTTGATCATTTGAATATTTTAATTGCACATGAAAACTGAAAACAGCTGAAAGCAATTAGCCTGACTCTGTCTGTAGGTAATAAAATCCACCTACAAATATCTACAGAGCTAACTAATTAAGTCATTATATATAATTTGTTTAATTTGAACAAAAACTGATATATAAACACAACAGTTTGTGGTGGCCAAAGCATAGTCACTAACTAACCGTCTGCTAATTGATAAGCTTTAGAGGTGCTGTTAGTCGGTATTTGTTACTTTTGGACAGGCTTGCTGTTTCCTCATTTCTAGTCTTTATGCTAAGGTAAGATAAACAACTGCTGACTTCAGCTTCATATATAATATATGGACATAAGACTGATATCAATCTAATCTAAGTAAAAAATGTGAATAAGCGTATTCCCAAAATTTTGAATTTTGCAAAGTACTATTCCATTAAAGGGAAACCATTGTATCTGCATTTTTGTAATGACTGACTGATTAATACATTGACTCATTTTATAAAATATGCATGGGAAATAGGGCTATCACTTTTTGTAGTGTATAATCAAAGTGTGGATTTTTGTAAGAAACTGCCACTTAACATGCAGACAGTCTTGTTTTCAGTGCAGTTCATAAATTGATTTATCAGATACAACTTCAATCATACTCTATTCTTTACAAGGAACAGGCCATCCAATCAGCATTTCTTTATTTTCTTATTGTTTATTTAGACATTATTTCAGTACAGTCTGAGGTACGACATGGAGAGAAGCTGCAGTGGGTGGTGGTGGGATTCAGTCCTTTAGGGCTCACATATGTTTCCAGAAACAGGGAAACCTATCTGGGTGGAGATAATGATTGTTTATGTGAAATTTATATTATATAGTATATGAAGCAATAACAGGAAAGACTAATTTCAGCTGACTCTGCCATTACATATGCTTTTGACTGTGGTCTCTCATCACTCACTCTGAGAAAGTAATGGCGGTTTGTTTTAAAGGCTAACTCAGCATGATATGACTGCCATACTAAACAAACCCTGGAACAGCTTGGTAGAGTGTATTACCTTACACTGAAAATTCACTTTGACCTTGAGATGATCTGGGATAGGTTGATAGGTATGCATCTGTCAGTAGATGGTATAGTATGTCCAAAATGTTACTGCTTTTGCTTATATTGGAAAACATTTCTTTCCTTTTATGGAGAAAAGTATTTTGGTGAAATGATACTGTACTACTGACATAAGTGGTAAAACTCTGCTTTTATGGTTCTTACTTCTCTTTCTCAGAATGAAGCAGTGATCTCTCAACCACACACACACACACACACACACACACTGAAACCACACACACAATTATTATCACAGCTTTCCAGCAGCAAAGCAGCTGCTGTTTCACTTGATCTTTTATAATGGGAACAGCAGACAAGAGTCAGTAATGACAACTCAGCTCACAACACTATTCCAACACTTCCCGTAGCATGACCCTAGAGTCTCTGAGAAAATTTTATGTCTGGCTGTTAGTGGAAAAAATGTTTAAAGACTGAATTATATACCGCCATTAACAGTATGGGATTGTACTGAGGTCTGATTGACATTTACTAAATGTGAGAATCCTGCCAGCTCTAAATTTCATATGGCAGAGAATCTAAAACACAGAGACAGTAGCTAATAGGCTTCTTCACCGCAGTAGGTAAATGCTTCAATACCGCTCATTTCTACTTTTACTGTGTGTACAATTTTTTATATGACATAAGAAATAAATACAGTCTTTAAGAATAACTTGATGCAGCTTTAAATTCATCATTAAAAATAGTGATCAAAAATTTGTACAAAAAGCAAAAGTAGCCTTAGAAAACGAGAACCATGACAAAACGTATAACATTTTTTGTCAACAAATAAAAAATAAATTATAATGAATCACAAATTGTATTCTCCCAATAAACCTGGTAAATCCTCTTCCATCAAAATATATATAGGATTCAGCTGCTTGACTTTGCAACACTTTATCTTTCTGGCAGAAACAAGTTGTAAACACAAAATGGACATCTCACCACCTTTTAGATTAAAATGGTGAACTAGCAGATACAAAGCTATACCGGTGCAGAGCTGCTAGTGTACAGTGGGGTTTTAGAGTTTTTTTGCTGAGAACGGCTGCATTTGTAGCCAAAAATGACACTATGAGTGTTGAGACTGAACCAAAACAGTAGTCATGGGCCGTACAATTAAACAGTGACCTGAAAGTCACTATAAAGCTCCGTAATGTCAAGGGAACTGGAATTCAGGTGACAATTCTCTGTAGGTTTATCACTAGAGGTGGCCAATTTCACATTGTCATTGTTTTCATATTGTCAATTGATACATTGTTATTATAAAGAAATGAAATAAATTATAGCCACTTTAAAAGCAACATCTTACATTTCAGTAAGGTTCTGTCTCTGCAAGTAATGTTAGCTAGTGTAACCAGTTTTACAGGGAAAAATAGTAACAGATTTATGGACTAAAGACATCCAAAATCCCTCTGAGAAGTACGAAAAAATGCAAGCTAGAATGCTAACATAGGTTAGCTAACTTTAACATAACATGGTCTAACATTAACATAGCCTTCAATCAGATATCTTTTGTGTTTATAGGCTATCAGTGGGAATGAGTAAATGATTAATGTACAGATGCCATTTAAATCATCCTCTGTACTACTGGTCAAAAATTTTAAAACACTTCCACCATTTTTCCAACATTGATGCAGACGTTCCCACAAACGCGTTGTACTTGTAGTTTGCTTTGCTTTCAACTTCTGTCCAGTTGATCCCAAATCAGCTTGATGCCGTTTAAGTCTTGAGACTGTGCTTGTCTTCCATCATTTGAAGCCACCGTCTAGTTCTTTTCTTCTCATGTTTTGGGTCATTATCTTGCTGTCAAATGAACCCCTACGCAACCAGTCTGTCATCCTTTTTTTCTTCTTTTTTTCACAATTCTGATAGCAATATGCAGTACTACTTCCTGCAGTACAGTATTGTAAAGTACACTGCCTTTGTACAGACAGAGGGTTTGTAAGAAATCAACAAAAGTTGGGGCAGCTGTAGGAATTGTTTGCATTACATTTCTTAATTTACTTCCATTGCTGCAGAAAAGCTATAAATAAACCAGTTTCTCAATCCCTGAAAATGGCCTGTTTCCAATGAAATTTACATGATTCCTCAGTTTTTGGTGACCTAAACTTTTTGGTTTTACCTTTGAAGTTCACAGCTTATTTTTGTACCATATAAGGTTATTCACTGGACTTGAACTGTTAAATTTCAATACAAACTGGAAAAATTGGGGTGTTCTAAAATATTTGACCTGTTGTGTAGATGTTTGTTAAAGAAGTATTAGTATGTTACTGCTATCCTACATTTTAGCCACTACTCCCAAGCTAGTATACAAGTGAGAGAATACAGCTTCTCCATGCAGTAAACACTGATAGCAACTAGAATGGCACTTAGTAGAGTGCATACCTCCGCCAAAGCAAACAACCCTGCACATGTCTGTCTAGCTTTTATAATAGAAAAATAAAGGGGAAGAGGAAGTACTCACTGGTATTTTATTGTATTATTAGTTGCATGTTGAATGAAATACCAATGTAAGCATTCCTAAAAGCTGCTGGTGCCATATGCACCGTTACTATTAATAAGTACAACTCTGTGTGTAATGCGGAGTCAGCATTTTCTTCCACCAGGTCTGAATTACTATCTGGAACTGCACCAAATTGTACAAACTCATAGATCTGAACACCATAAGTATGTCTGATTTTTGACATCAAGATACATACATTATTTTCCTGAGAAATTGACGACAATGTTGAAAAAATTGGCTTATCTCACAATGTTAAGAAAAAAAATTAATAAAAAACTCCTGGATGGAGCCTTTTAACTGCAACCACACCAAATTTAATGGGTTCCTCCCTGACCCATGCAGCATACTTCCAAGTTTGGTGCAAATCAGTTCAGTACTTTTTGCGTAATCCTGCTGACAAATAAACAAACAAACAAACAGACACGGGTGAAAACATAACCTCCTTGGTGGAAGTAATTATGCCAAATGAACAATAACAACAGGTTTTTGCTCTGCTTGAACATCCAGAGTTTGGTAATGAAAACTGTTATTTACTAAGGAGATATAGTCTATTGTATTAGAGTCTGTTACAAAGGTAACTAATGCCTTTTAACCATGGTACACAACATGGTACACAACAAAAATGGCAGGATAAAAGTTCACTGACACAGATTAAAATGTTTTTAGTTTTCATTCACTAAAACAAAAATAATCAAATTACTAAAATGTGACAAAACTATAGTACTGCACATGAATCAAACAATTCTCAGTTTTCAGCTTATCATCAAATCCTTCACATAGTGGCTTTAAAACTGAATTTTAATTTAAATATCCATACCGATGACCCTTACGGTTCTACAAATTAGGTTCCCACAACATTGTATTTACAGTATATTCTCACAACCCCTTTGCACATGAATTATATTTTTTCTGTCAGTTACTTGTCAGTATATTACAAAAACTACTTAAAATATTTCAGGCCTTTGTTATTACCTTTATTTTTAACAGCATTATTGGTATTCATTGGTTTTCACAATTCTTACTGGCAGAAAGCTTCTTATTAAGATCTTCAACTAATTTTTATTAGTTTATATTATAATGTTTTGTCCTGGAGTATTTCCTCTTTCTTATTCAGGTGTTTTATCTCTGGAAAAATAAATCTGTTCCAACTAGACACAACAGTACGGTTTTTATTTGTTTATTTTTTTCCCATATTTACACACATTGTCATACACCATTTGAAATGGGAGAGGAGGTACACAAAATAAAATGTAGAAAATTAATAATTTGTGAGTATTTGCTGTAAAATTGGTGCAATAAAAAGTATGACCTGCAGCCTCAACAGCTGAATAGTTAGGCACAAAGTAACAGGTAAGGGTTAATGATATAATTGCTTCAGTTGTTCCATCTAAAATGATGCATTTAGATAAGTAATAAAGTAAGAGTTTACAGTAAGATTTGAACAAAACGTTAACTGGTAATGATGATAACTGTTTACTATCCATGGACATTAGTGAGGACAACCAACAGCTATTAAAATGAAAATAATTTCTTTTAGCGGCCACAGTGCTAATACAATGCCAGATCATTATTCAAGGGTGATGTTTTGATTAAATCTTTAACTGGCCCTGTTTGACAGACATCACTGATTTGTCCGACATCATGATATGAAAGGGATTTATTTAATTATTTTACCAAATTAATAAACGCTGCTGTCATTTCACTCTGCCCACAAGTCTAAACCAGCACTCCCTGAGGACTGTTTCAATTGTAGGCTATTGTACTTTTCTTGAGCAGCAAATGGGGGTTTGAGTTCTACAGGGCTCCTGTCAAGAAAGCAATCTTATAAACATTCTCTATATTTGCAAGATAATTTTGTAACCATGGTGACACTTATTGCATCACCACATGAGTGCAGGGACTTTCCCTGATACATCAGGAAGTTCCTCATTAAAAACAGTGAAATATGGCAACAACACAATAAGTATATTGGAGTACGGTAAGGCTCTTTTGCATCATGTTTCTACGTGTTCATCATTAATCCGATGAGGGTGAGTTGCAGTCTTGACTAATAATGTTCATAATCATTTATTTCTTCATGAGCTCTTTGTGACTCCAGAGAACCTAAATAACCCTTGAGTGTCCCTGTCAAGTTTCTTTGACCCTGATCCTGATTCGAGTCCTTTAACACTGCCATTAACAGTCTAATCTAATACTTATATTTACCTAAATGTTGATCAAATAGGTGCCTGACACACTGAAATAAAAGCTGTAGTCTACTAAATTTTACACACCTTATATTTCACGAGCCATGTGATCCAAATATTGAAGGTCCTCCTTCATTATTATTAAGATCATGGGCTTAAATTAGTGATATGAAATGAATTAAAGTTTAGGTGGAAGAATTTGACCCCTGAACCTAAAAACATACTAAGTCCCTTCCCTAACAAAGAACCTCTGGCTGAGTACACACACTAGTTTGCACAGAGCACACAAATCTGACAACAGCAAATTTGCATTTTGGTCTGTCATCAAGTTATTCACGGAATTAACATCAATTAGTGACAGCTGATATGACCTGCCGCTGCTGATGCTTGTTGTGAAACCTGTCAAAGCGACAGTCAGTGGAGTTTTTATTAACATTTGCTCTTGTTTTATCTTATACTGAATTGGTTTTATCTGTTTTTTTAAAATGTAATGATTTTATGATTTTTATGTATGAATTTGTTGCCCTATGTGAAGCACTTTGTAATGTGGGTTTTGAAAAGTGCTCTATAAATAAAGATTATTATTATTATTGTTATAAATAGTCTTTGGGCAAAGTGGAAAAGGGTTGTTTACCTCTCCTCACTATACCGGCTGGTAGGGCTATAAGAAATACAGTATGTCCAAAAGAGACATACAAAATATGGACCAAACGAGTCAAACAGAGGACAAAACAAACTATCTATCAGCATGAAAGAACTCAAAATAATCTAATATTGTTGCTAAAATGTTACTCATTAAGTGATGCATAGAGCGTTATTTTTGATAAATTAATTGAGGAGGACCCTTGTGATGTACAATGAGGTCTCTATTTTGCATCTGGCTGGGGACGTTTTTTCCCTATTATTCCTGTCATCTTTCTACTGTCAACTATTTAATAAAGGTGTAAAATGCCCCAAAAAATGAAATATAAAGAGTGAGAATATAAGGACAGATAATACTGAGCTAAACAATGTAATGGTATTGCTTTTTAAAACTGTATAAAATTTAAAATTGTGTATTTACAACTGTGCTTTTAAGGAACTTAAAAGCAAAGAATTACCCGGATGCCTGCTCAAAAATTTCAGCAATGGATTTAAAAAAAACACACATCGTGTTATTTGCTACACACAATCTCAGTGCTCCTGTAGTCTGAGCCTCTCCAACTCCTTGTTCTACCCTAGCATTTTTCTTTCCCTGAAGCTGCTTGACTCTTCCCTCTCTTGTTGCCTGCTCTGCAAAACAACTCCTTAACAGTTAATTCATTCAAGTATGGCTAAAGTGTGGTCTCTGATAAAGTGTAGTTGAAAATAATTTGGGGGCCATTTATTTTTCATGATATATTCATCTCTACAAACAAGACTTTCTGCACCATAACAATTCCTGAGCATAGGCAATGAAGCCAACAGAGTACCATCACTAAATAGTTGTTTTCAAAGTCACTAGGCTGTTGAGGGATTTTTCATGCATAGATGCTGAAAGCACCCTTGATTAACAAAAATGCCTTAACACTTTAGGCTGCAGTGGTCCTATCACGTACAATCTGGGGCTGTGATCTGGGGCTGTGTATTGTTTACAGCCTAAATCTAAGGTG
This sequence comes from Xiphias gladius, assembly GCF_016859285.1. Lineage (NCBI taxonomy): Eukaryota > Metazoa > Chordata > Actinopteri > Istiophoriformes > Xiphiidae > Xiphias > Xiphias gladius. Next base: position 19,799,337 of record NC_053403.1, on the reverse strand, counting down.
GCCCTCCTCTCTGACCTAAAGGTGGTCAAAAAAGATCAGGATGGTTGCTCACAGAGGAAATTCAAATGCCGTGGAGTCTTAAACAAGGTTATATAAAAGGCGTGTAGAGGAAATTCATCTTCCTGGCAGTTTCAAAGGTCCCTGTGTTATTTTCTTCTCTTCTTCATATAACAGGAAGGTATTATCGCTCTCCCCTTGCAGTGAGTATGTCAGACATGACACAGTATAACTCCCAACAATGCAACATTGCGTGCAGTTCATAGTTATTTGATCACAGCAACGTTAACTGAAACTGCTGTTGGCTGAATTCAAATGGCTTAGTACTGGCAGCTATAGGAAACACAAAGAAAGAAAATGACCAGGAGAGAAAATGAAATGAAAAATACACTTGGCAAGGATTCAGTGTCTATTCTGCTTTAGTCCTATTCAGTCAGCATGTCCATACTTTGTGCCTGTGCATTAATAGTCTGTGCATTAAAGGTCTGGATATCTGGCTTTGATACCTCGTGGCTGATTTTTTGGTTGGGTTATCACTGTAATGCTCTTTGACATAGCCGCAACACAAGGCTGCTGGATCAAAAGGCCTTTTGTTTTCTTTTCATCTTCATACTCTCAGCAAAGACTTCAATGAGCGATTGAGAAAGTGAGAGAGGGGGAGACAGAAAAAGGAGACAGAAACAGACAGAAAAACAGACCACTTGACAGGCAGGTAGTGGGGCAGCTTGCAGTCATGGATTTGGCCTGTAAATATCTGGGACATTGCTCATCAACACATTAATTTCTCTCCTCATGCTGGAGGAGTTCTTCCATTAGCTCATACATAAGTATTTTGGATAGTGAGTTGCAGATGATTAATTCACTCACATCAATTGGCTGCCTCTGATGGTATGAGTGTTCGTCTCTCGTGAAGTTCACATTTCTGTCTCATCTTTCATCTTGAAACACTGTACTGTGATGGATACAGAGTGTAAGTGCTAGTGTGTTGAGTGTGTGTGTGTCTATATGCATTTGTGGAGGTCCTCCTGGCTCAGTTGGCAAAGACACACATTAATGTATATAACAGCAGTAGTCTTGTAATGTGGCCCTATTTTTAACTGGTAGAAAATAATATTAAGTATAGAGACTGTGTGCTGTGAACACACTGTACATAGCGATTGCTGTTTCTTTATGGATACAATATGTTCAACTCATCTTAAAGGGTATTTATTCTTAATTACAACATCCGCGTTGATTTATATCAGTATATTTTTCAACCTGTATCTATGCAGGGAAACTGAGAACAGTGCTCTCTTTTGAAGGGCCCTGTTCACACAGTTGCATACATTCACACTTAGAGGCTTTTCCACAATGTGGAAAATATGTTCTCTCCTAGTATATGAAATTTTGTAATATACAGAAATATTATATATCATGACCTAGCCAATCTTCTAGAAATTACATTAAGAAACTTCATGGGATATGTTGGTAATTTGTCATATTGATGCAAAAGACTGGTAAATTCAATATTGTAAATTATGTAGCATCCTTCGAGAAGAAGACAAGATTTTACCTGGCTTAAAAGACAATTTATTAGCAATCAATACACCTACTACTGTGGGCCACATCCTAGATCGAAACAGTTAACTTTGCCTTTAGCTCTGAACTAGTCCCTCCACTTAGACTCCTTAAAGATTACCTCCCCTTCCCAAAACTAGCAGGAAAAACTAAATCCATTCCTGCTACTGTAACTCTCTGCCAACCATAGGTTCAGTATGTTATCCCACACAAATCACTGTCACAGGTAGCTAACATGACTGACAGGCTCCACAGTGTCTATGTTGTTTTCTGACACATTTGAAATGGCAATGGCTGCACTTAACCAAATTCTTTTTTTAGCTTCTCTAACTAAACTATCTGTTAAGGTGACACTCAGGACAGTAGTAATTCTTGTCACCCAGACGTTTATGATAATTTACAAAATTTGCAGCAATAATCCAATAAATATAACCATACAGAAGGGAAAGGTATTTCATTGTATTGCTTAACTGTAGAAAAATGTTACATTTTCCAGCATATTCCTTTTCTCTTCTTATCTGAATGTCAATGTAAGGTTAAATTTGTCTTCAGCTAATAGCTTCTGTTTCAAGACGCTGTAGTTTTAATAATAAACTATCACCAGAAATGATTACAGGCCTGTATTGACGTATAGATATGATATCTTATTGGCCTTTGAAGCCCACAATAAAACAGAACTTTATTTTAAATTCACTCGATTTTTAATTTGTTTTTTTTTCCATGGGTTGACAATATTTAAGTACTGCTACACAGCTTAATTAAACTACACCAAAGCTCTGTCCTGCAGTGGCAGCTTCCAGATCTTCACGATCAGGAGACTTAACAACAATAAAAGTGCTTTGTAAGTGGCTTCTGATTCAGAGGCCTAAAGTCCCTCACCAACCGCTAACCTTCCTGAAAGACCCATAAGGTTAATCCCCAGGCAAATAATTGATCTTGACCTGGCTATTATTATCTTCCTCTAACTGTTCTACTCTGCAGGAGGCTGACCTAATAAAAGCCCCAGGGCCTCCCTCTGGTTCTCCCCTCACTAATGGACGGACACACACGAACACTTTCATCCTTGTACAGCATCACTAATACAGATAGCAGTAAACATTGGTCTTTGTCCACATAAGAGCAAACACTCAAACACACATAACCACGTACAGACGGATTGAACACTGAAGGAAACCTAACTGCACACAGTTACAAGGTGACAATGACACACACACACACACACACACACACACACACACACACACACACACACACACACACACACAAACACACACACACACACACACACACACACACACACACACACACACACACACACACACACACACACACACACAGACACACACACACACACACAGATGATATACTGTACATTAACACCAACCCATGCAGACAATTTGTCTGAAAGGGAGGAGTGTTCCATCATCTGCCAGTGGGTGGTATAAACTGTGTCTAAAGCAATCTCACAGACCCATGACTGCTGGGAGAATTAAATCACACCTGGCATAGCCTGCCAACTGGTCGGGATACACACACACACACGCTTTTTTACACTATTAAAAAATACACTTGAGTAGTCAAAGTACACTTTGACCACACTTGCAGAACGTAATGCTTTGCACATTCACATAAACACATACACATATTAGACATCATATGCACACGTCTTCTGGTTGTCTCAGTCTTCATGGTCTCCTGATTTTTGTAATTAATTTGAATTCTCATCACTCCTGAGACAGAAAGGAAGTGCATGTTTGAGGTCTTCTGAGAAAGATAAAATAAGAAACTAAACAAGTGTGGGAAAAGTGCAGCTCAGGCCTCACACAAAACCTTATCTGCTCTCAGTACAGTTTACATATTTAACACATACACATACTGTATATGTAACATAAGTGAGTTAGCTTTTAGTATATGGCTCAGAATAAATTTGAATGAGCGGGTGTTGACCTCCTGCTTGAAGGCATGGTGTACACCAGAAATTAAAATGGATTTAATGGATTGTCTGTAAGCTAAAAGCCAACGCTGTGTGGCAAACCCCAGTGGTCCTGACCATAAACACAAAACTACTCAGACTCTTCCTGGTATTCCATCCAACTTGAGCAGCCAGCCAAGACAGACCTTGGTCAGAGAGATAACCCAAGAGCCCAAGGAGCTGTCTGACAGAACTACAGAGCTGGAGGGCTGCCATGGGAGATTTTGTTTGAAGAAACACAGCGAGCGCATCATTTTATGAATCTAGGCTGTATGGCAACCAAAAGGAGGCCACTCCATGATGCAGAGGTAAAGGCAGCAACCTTGACTTGGCAAGAAGGCACTTGAACGACTCTTGTGGAGAACGAGAGTTAGAAGAGACTGTTTCGATTAAATGAAAACTGAAGCTCTGTGGGCACAGCTCAGTACCTGTCTAATAGCACCCCTATCGCAAGGCATGGTGGTGGCAGCGTCATGCTGTGATGCTGTGGGCTTTTCAGCAGAAGGGACTGGGAGACTTGTAAGGATACAGAGAATGATGCATGGAATCAAATCAACAAATTTTCTTGTATAACTTTCTATGGAGTGCCAAAACCCATAGATAAAAAGAGGCCACTTATATTCTGACAGCCAAATCTGCACTGACTTCAGAAAAAGACTGCCAATATCCTGTAGGAACCCTTGACAGAATTGAAATCCATTGGTTATTCTGTATAATAACTTAACAATGTGGACTGAGCTCCATCTTTTAACTGGGAATTGAAAAAAACTCCAAAATCTTGATGGTTTTTGAAAAGAGTATTTTGTTAAAACCGAGTGGTCATGTAAATGATCTTTATTCCAGTCGGTGTGTAGGTTGGTTGGTCGGCCCATCACTTGCAGATATTGGATGGTTTGGAGTGAAATTTTGTAGGACATTCTTGGACCCCAGAGATTAAAGGTTACTTACTATAGTGATCCCTTTAGTTTTCCTCTAGAGCCACCATGAGGCTGACATTTTTGTTTTTTAGTGAAATGTTGCAACAACTATTGGATAGATTGCCATGACACTTGGTACAGACATACATGGTGTCCAGAGACTGAATCCTAGTGACATTGATGATCCTCTGACTTTTCCTGTAGTGCTAGAGGCAGGTAAAAGTTTTAAAATGTACAGCTAAATCGGAAAGTATTCAGACCCCTTTAACTTTTTGCTGTTATGTTGCAGCCTTATGCTAAAAACAACAACAACAACAAAAAAACTACACTTGATACCCCATAATGACAAAGCGAAAACAGAATTTTAGAAAATTATTGTTGGCTCTCTGTGATCTGTCTAGTCCGTTGTTTATGGGAACAGGGAAGTTGTCATGACTGGTGGTCTCCTGGGTTTTGCCATCCAAAGGAACTCCAATGGAGCTGTGCAGAGAGCTCTTCTTGGAAGTCTCGGAAGTCATGGGCCTCTGCTGCCGGCTGGCAAACAATTCTTTGTGAATTATGTAACTATTTGTCAGAGCAATGTCCAAAAAAAGCTGGAAAAGAGTAATGTACCATTTTTTTGTTTTGCGGTGGACTGAATTTGTACCCAGTATTTGATCTGATGTATCCACTCCTCCCATGTATTTATTGTATTCCACCACTGCTGTTAGTCTGGGGACAGGGATCCTCTAATGTTGGCCATCATCTGTCTTCTGCCAGTGCAACACTGTTTCCTCAGTGTACACAGGGTGGTTGTTGGTACAAATAGAGACTTCTTTGGTGTCCATCCACTTCGCAAATAATTGGTCACTGTCCCTATCCAGGGAATCAAGCCTCTTGGTGACCTTTTATGCAAATCATTTTCTTGAGTGGATGGAACACCAATTCTTCTCTGCCTGTACGTCCCACAAAGTCCAATCCCTACTGGCCCAATTTTCAGAAGAGAAGTGGACTTGTTTAGAAGTTCTCACAGTAGATGATGTAGCCAGACCCCAGGAAGTCTTTTTTGACCAGCAATATCACCACATCATAGGACAGCTCTTCCCTGATGCAAAATTTAACTTCCCTCTGTACAGCTTGAAATTGATGATGTAGCTGTTTACATCAGCAAGTAGAGAAAATTTTAGCCCCCACTTGGTGGGCTTCTCCTTCTTGTATTGCTTGATAGCCAATCTGGCCTTGGTAGCAACCCTCATCTCATCAACTGAAACTTCCTGCTTTGGATAGTGGATGGTTATGCAGCAGTTCTTCATCATGTCTAGGGAGGTCTGACCCAGTGGAGACAGTCATAGTCCTCTGTGCCCTTTTTTTTTTTTGTCATTTTCTGCATCTTCTCATGGATCATTGTAAACAATCTAGGAATCATAGTAGTGAGAACAATGCATGTAAAATCCTGTCGGTGCCAACATGGACGCTGTCAAAAGGTTAACACAATGACTGTATATAAAGATTGAAGACATGACAGCTCCCCAAAAGTGAAACCAATATGTTTTGATCACCCCTAATGGCTGACTGCAGTATAGGCCATAAACCCTAACCCCTGCATGATAGCAGATAGGACATGGGAAAAACCAAAAAACTCAAAGTACACATTAAATAAATATTTGGTTTCTGTCATTTTAGGTAGCTCTTATCATGCTGATGTATGTTAAGTGTTCATTTTTCTCATAAGTTTTAATTAGTTATCTGGCTCTAAATGATATCACCAACACAAGATGGTGGCACCCGTATCCGGGATATTTTGGCTTAATTTTTGTACAATGGGAGGAAGTGGAGATGCGTTGTCCATCTTTATATACAGTTGCTGGTTGAACCTGTCCACAAAATCTGTTTAGTCTATTCTGAATTCATGCTAGAACACCGCAAAATCCAGAAAAAGACAGGGAGGTTCAGTACTAAAATTGCAGTCTTTGTTCTATGCACCTGTTATTTAGTCGGGTATTTTTTTTAATTTTATTTTGAAAGTTACCCATAGAAACAGCAAGAAGAAAGCTTAAGGATGAATGCTGTGTTTTCTGTCTAAGTTAAGATCAAAACGGACTGTTAAAGGAGATGTCAGCTTTTTGTTGGAGATGCAGTGCACATAGTCATTTACATTCAAATACACACAGTGTATATGCATTGACAGGACAAATTCAGTACCCATGCGCTGTAAGTATGCATAGGCACAAACATAGAATTCCCATCTTAGAGTTTTAGTAAGCCCTCTACTGCCATTAGAATAAAGGGAAGACATTACACTGACAGCTATTTGTTTCACTAAATGGTGGCCGTTTGTTTTACATTATTTATGTGGTAATTCCATACACAAATATACAAATAAACAGAAGCAAACTCCACTGACCAATGGAAAAAAATGTAAACCACATATTGTATACCATTAACCATTATTATCATTAATCATACATTTCAGTCATCAGTTCTCCTCAGGTATCATCAGGAGATGAGTTTAGGTGGAAAACAAATTAGGCTACCATAAAAGAAATACAAATGTGCTCGCTGTATCATTATTTCTGTCTTCCTTTTATCCTAATTGCAACAAATGGCTTACTAACCTCTATAAATATGTATTTGTTGCAACCTTCAAGTAGGGCATCAAATATGGCAATTTATGAATACCTTTAAAGAACATTCACTGAGGATTAAAAATACCTTCAAAGTTAAAATTCAAAGCTGGTTTAGAGAAGCATAATGGATTTTTTGACATTGAGAGTTTCCACTTTATAGTAGAAATTGAGAATTCATAAACAAATGCAGGAGACACTTTAAACAAATAGACTAACAAATGGATATTTCAGGAATACTGTTCAGAGCAGAAAACTTCAGCAAAAAGAACGGGTCAAAAGTAAAGGAAAGGAACTTAAAGGCATAATATTCGGTCTGAACAACCAATACCCATTAGAAATAAACGAACAACCCAAAATACTGTACCCAGTCTTGATTGAAAACAGGAAAACCAAACGTGCATCACTTGTAGTTGACATACTGTATATTGATGGACAATTATTCCCAAAAAAAAAAAAAATCATTCCATTGCTCTTCTAAATGAACCTGAAATCAACTAAAATATCCAACTCAATATAACCATGATAATTGCCCTCTCATAGCACACACACACCTGTCACCTACCAGTGTTCCTTTCTGCCTTTGTTTATCTCTGGTTTTTCTTTCCTGTCCCTTTGCTTTATCCCTCATTTTTCTTTCCAGTGTGATGTGTTTACTTTGTAGATTATATGTATACAGCTCCAAACATGCACTCTTTCTCTCCCACCTACTTCTGCTCTGCTCTCTTCCCTCTTTACCCCATCTTCAGATTTGTTAAACTCATACTACCTCTCCTCTTTCTTTTTTCCCCTCTCTTGTTCTCTTTTTACCCCCTCTTCTTTCATCCAGAACAAGATATACTTAAAATGCAACCATGCAAAAGCTTAACGTGATAGTTTTGAATGTACATGGCATCTGCACTCAGTCTATAAGGATTAAAATCATCAATCATCTTACAAATTTAGAAGCTGATATGTTTCCCTCCTACAAGATGGCGCTTCAATACACCACTTATAGAAAATCCTTATTTTAACTATGATCAATAGGGAGTGGTCATCCTGCCTGGAGTTGAACAACTCTCCAGGAATTTCAACATCACTATTAGGGAAACAGACAAAAGTCAGGGGATGTTGATACAAGCACAGGCAGGGTGGACCCAAATGCAGACTCGGAAGCAGGCAGATTCAGAGGAAATTCTTTAATAAGGCAAAAACAGGCTTGCAGACAGGAACACAGGAACAGGCAACAGACAAGACAAGCAGGAAAACTGGTGAAACAAATAGGAACTTAAACAGGAACATGAGCAGTTGATCCGTCAAGGAACAAAGGAAGGGACCTGTTATAGGTTCAGGTCGGGAAAGACCAGGTAACTGCAGGGCTGATGAGAAGTGGGAACAGGTGTGTGGATGGGCGGTGCAGACAGGTGAATGGGAACCAGGAGTAAAGTCTGAGGACATCTGGTGGGTGAGTAGAGGACGACAGGTCTGTGGAGATGAGGGGAGAAACAAAGGCTAGAGACAGGGGGGCGAAGGGGAACAGGAGCAGATTGTGACAGCAAAGCAGTAATGAGAAGTAAATTCATATCATATTCATTGCACAAGAAAAAGAACTATTTTCTAATTTTTGTCAATAGCTATACAGATATGTCAAGCCAACTTTATTTTTATCTGGAATTCCTCCTTTTGCATGAACAACTTCATTTTTTTACACTGGTGAATTATAACCAAATAAGCTATTATGATTATGATTATTTAAGACATTTCACTACACAGTCTACATTTTTTAAAGGAAAACCATACCGTACTGATTAGTGCAATTCTGTATTTTTCCACAGGTAAAACTTGCTGTTTTATATCTACTACTCATGTCCACCATGACCATTAAAAGTTACACAGCTTTTATGTAGACTCAATTTAGACTTACTTTACCTTTGAATATGGTATTCAAATACAAAGCCTGTTTTATTATTTGAATTTAGGTACATGGATAAAATATTACGAATATTAAAAATGTTGTTTTGTATAATGTTTTAGCAACTAAACTCCTACAAATACTACCAGAATAAATGTTAGTAGAAAAAAGAACAGTCTAATGATAGTCCCATCAGCCTCAGCTGTACTTTGCATGCTCATGTAAGCATTTAGCTAGCCCTTATTATACATATTAATACCATCCATCCATGCATCCATCCATTTCCTGCTGCTCATCCGTTGGGTCACGGTGACAGCAGGCTAAGCAAGGTAGCCCAGATGCCCAGATCTCTCTCCAGCAACATTTTCCAGCTCTTCCTGGGGGATCCCGAGGCATTCCTGGCTAAGAGGTGATAAACAATCTCTCCAGCATGTTCTGGGTCTACCCCCAGGTCTCCTACCAGTTAGACATGCCTCCTGGGTGACTTTATCCTAATCAGATGCCCAAATCACCTCAACTGGCTCCATTCAACGCAAAGGAGCAGCAGCTCTACTCCCAGCTCCCTGCAGATGTCAGAGCTCTTTACCCTATTTCTAAGGCTGAGCCCAGCCACCTCGCAGAGGAAACTCATTTCAGTTTGTATCCGCAATTTCATTCTTTCGGTCATTACCCAGGGCTCATGACCATAGGTGAGGGTCGAAAGCTTTACCTTTCGGCTCAGCTCCCTCTTCACCACGAGGTTCTGGTACAATTCCCGCTTTACTGCTGATGCTGATCAGTGCGGATCGGTGTATTAATAACATAAACCGTAATGATAAATGATTTAAAAAATATAACCAATTTAATGCCAATCATCATAAACCTATCGACTAAACTTAATGTTCATCATTTCATATTATTCAGTTTTACAATCCCCTGTGGTGTACAGAATCCATATAATTTTTAATCCTGTGACTAACCTCTATTAAAGCCTCATTAGGAGAACGCGATGCTTACATGATTAATAATTGCCGAACCAGAGATTATGTCAGCTTTATACGCTGAAAACAGTACAATACTGGAATCGCGTCGAATCACATATCATATCAGTGATATGATTTCCACACATAATATTTAGATCAGAACAATAAGCCTTGTGTGAGAATTGATTCACACATACATCATTGTGTTTGAACACATCACGAATGTCTTTCCATTAGAACTTTTCAAAAATAATCTTCTAAGAAAGCCTATAATACTAATGATAGCCTATCCAAGAAAACTGATTAGCCCTACAATAGCATTATACAAACAAGTATAGATATTGCAATTGAATTATGTGTGTAAGGGCACCATTATCTTTCTTTTGTGAAAGATTAGTCACTTAATTCTCTTAAGGTTGCTGGTCACCTAATTCAGTAAGTGAAAAGAAGAAATGATTTCGTTATCTAAAAAATGATAGCACATGAACTAAGATCAGTGCAGGAATAATTGCAGGAACAAAAGGCTGTTATTTTTACTCCTCAGAGAGCATGGAATGTATATTATTTATTAGAAAAAAGTGTGTTATACTATCTATAAAGACTGATACCTGGCACCATTGGGACCCCCTTCAGATGTTAGCAGTCACATTATCTCCCATAATTCATAAAACTCTCAGGCTTTGAAGTACTGCCAACTGTTTTTTTCTACCCCAGTGCTCTTCTCTCCCCCTCGTCCTTATCCTCCCTCATCCTCCGGAGACTGTAGCTTTAAAGTCCAGTGTCATCTCTCAGGGTTTGGATGCGTTTATAATTTGATATTCACTGTGAAACTGGTCACCCATGTGTGCCGACCTTGCAGCGGACATCCTTTGCCTGAAATACACTGCAAGAAACGTGTGACCCTGGGGGGTGTCATTTTACAGAAAATAAAAATAAAAAGAAAGATATTATCTGCATCTTTATTTTTTGTGTGTGCCCCAAAGTGCCTCTGCCATTTAACTGTGTGCCATGGTTCATAATTTTGGCATGACTTAAATATTAAATATTGGACAGCGCTGGGATTGTGATCAGTTTATTTGTATCGCAGCCACAGTCAGTGACAGCAGATCTGAAAATAATTGCTCTCCTAAATGTCACTGCAGCTGCTACCTAGTTCATAGAACTAGGTAACCTATTCCTCAATTCAATATAAATAATTGATATTAAATTCTACAGTGTAAAAATATGCACCCACCGTGGTGTTACACAGTGCGCTGAGTGATGTAATGGGTCAATAACACTCTAAGGATTTCTGTGAACACATGAAATTACTGCATGCACATACACATGTTTTGCATGTTTTGTCTTGTTTTTTTGGGGGGGGGCTGTGCTAGCGGCATTGCTATAGGAATAATAATGTCAATCTCTCGGTCAGTTGGTCCACCACCTTGGTCTAGAAAAAAGATCTCAACAACAACTCAATGGATTGTAATCAAATTTTGTCCATAGTAAACACTATTCCCACTTAAGACCAGCATGTTAGCATTGTCATTGTGAGCTTGATAGCATGTTGATGTTAGAATTTAGCTCAAAGCACTACCGTTCCTAAGTGCTGCGAGCATGTAGACTCTTTCTCTTGTTGTCTTGGCTCTAGGGATAGCAATGTCATTGGTTAGTTGGCTGATGTACCACTTTGGTCAAGACTAAAATATCAACAACTATTGGACTGATTGCCATGAATATTTATGCACATATAGTCCCAAGAAGATGAATCCTAATCACTTTGAGGATCCCATGACTCTACTCCAGCACCGCCAAGAGGTTAACATTGAGTAAAATGTCTCAGCAACTACTTGATGGGGATGGCATTGAAATTTAGTACAGACATCATGTTCCCCTCAGGATGAATTGTAACCACTTTGGTGAGCTCTTAACTTGTCATCTAGTGCCACCATTGGGTCAAAATTTGTCTGATACATTGGCTTGACATTCCCATCCGTTTCAGCCATAATTTGTGTTTACTGCTAATTATAAAGGTTGGCATTCTAACACCATCAAGTAAGGTGGTGTTCACTGTACGCATTTCTTGCTTAATATAATAATTTAACATTAATGCACTTCCATAAAGCTGGGAACTCACAAGAAATTGAGCAAAAAAAGAATGGTCTACATAAAAGCTAATATCCTTACTTTTAGTCTCTAGCCTGTTATCCCTCTGAATACTACATGTCCCATAATGCAACTCAGTAGCATCTTTCAATAGACTTTGTAGTATGTACCTGTCTCCTAAAAGCCCACTTCTTTCAAACCTCACACCTTTAGTTTGTAATGCAAGCTCTGATGACATCACCAGGGTTATTTTTTCAAACTATGGAAGGCTCATCCAGAACCACAGTAGACATCATACTACTGTTTTCACGGTACTCTTAAGCAAATCTTCTCATGAAAAATCAGCGGAGTGCCCCTTTAACATCAATGTGCTAGCATTGTCATTGTGAGCGTGTTCTCATACTGATGTTAGCATTTAGTTCAAAGCATCACTGTGCCCCAGTACAGCCTCACAGATCCACTAGCATAGCTGTGGACTCCTAGTCTTGTTGCTATTTAGACTGGCGGCATCTGCCATACAACTATTTGCATTCAAGATTAAACCAAAAACAAGACACCTCCACACATTGCGGCTCCATTACTAGCTATTTGGAGCCGACCACCAAACACATCATCATAATTTCTACCTTAACTGTGATTAATGTGCTTTGCCCTTCTTGGGTTGAAATAACCACAGCGCATGCCGTTTATTGACTTCCCCTATGTGTTTGGTGATAAGCTGCCCAGTACACACTTAACATATCATCCAGCCTGACAAGGAGGTTGCATGGCACCTACTCCGGGGTCAAGAGGTCAACTTATTACATTACCATCTGTTAACAATGGAGCTTCCTCTGACAGACAAATAGACATACGGATAGACGGGCATTGGAATCTTCATCATCGGTCATGCATCTTGGCTTTATGGGATACCGCATCATTGCCAGCAGTTGCAGAGAGACGTGCTGCTCTGGCTGCCAATCGGGGGGTGAGAGAGGAATGCGGGATTGTAATCAGAAACACATGCTGGAGAGTGAGAGGGCCCTGTGTGTTGAGGGAGGACACCAAGAGACAGACATAGCTATACACTTGGACGCACACACTCAGATACACACAAAGGGCTTTGTGAAAACATACCTAAATATGTAATTTATTTTGCCTCAGTCATGCTCCCTCCTCAGTCAATTTCAGTTCAAACTGAAAGGAGAAAGGGGAGCACAGCCGGCCTGCTCAAGATTTAGCAATAAAGGGAAATCAGAAATGATAAAGTATGGTTAAGAATAGTGGTTGTTTCTCCCTCACTGTAGCCACAGCTACAGCTGTCCTCACCCTCAACAAACCGTGGGGCCTGTGCTATATATACAGACAGGAGAAACATTACAAAAAGGCCTGGTCATTAGTCATTTCCCTGTGATGGGCCCTTTGGCATGTGTTACAGAGTTAACACGGTGCTTACATGCTGGCTTTATGTGCTGACAACAAAAGCCAATTGCCTGAATGATGCACAAGCAATAAGAGTTTAATTATTATATAACAATGGTACACTGTATAATACACAAAAAACACTCATAAATAAAACTGGTTAAGTTGTATTTCTTTTTTTAATCCCTTTTTAGTTTTTTGCTTTTTATCACCCGCTGTAAATTGTCATTTATAGTGTTATGCAGTCCCCTTCCAAAATAGGACACCACTTATTTTATTTCCTGGGCTACTAAGCTTAACTGTAAAGTGGATCTGGAATTTATGGTGGTTTCCACTGGCTAACCAGACCAGTCCAATAGTAGTATCAATCAGGGAGGAAACTGCTGCAAGAGCAGTGCTTTGTGGAATGAAGACTCTACTCCTGACTACACAGCTCCCCAGTAAAGAGTTGCAATTGCATCCCAGCCATTCTGTTAGTAATGCCTCTGCCATCTATTTCAGTAACAGAGGAAGCATGTCACAGTATTTGACTTTTATATAATTCTGAATGAGTTTTCTCTGCATACTGAATTCCCCGTGCTTACTGTAAATAGGTGTAGAGTACTGCGTTAAAAGCTACTTTCTGACGTGGAGTACATAACACTGCTGGCTTCATCAAGCTGTTAAAGTTATGGCATCAGACTCAACAGGACTTTTACAGAAAAAAGCACAGGAAGGAGCAGTATCATTCGTGGATAACAGTGGCGAGTTAAAGCAACTAATGATATGAAGGAAGAAGAGTGGATCCTGTATACTATGAAATCACATCACATTTGGATTGTAAAACTTATTTTGCCATTAAAGCCTTAATTAATGACCATCGTGACCCTGAGGGATGCTCACTACCATATCCTTTCTGGTGAATCTCATAGTATTCTCATTAATTTCATAATTTATTAGCTAGAGAATTCTGCTGCCTGTTGTATTAAATGGCCATGTCGCTTGTAGTAGTTTTGTCTGTGGTAATTTTGCATCTCTCTGTGGTCATTTTTCATCTCTCTTTAGTCCTTTGCATCCCTGTTTTCTCAATTTGAATTTCTTTGCAGTCAATTTGTGTCTCTCTGCAGTCATTTTGCAACTACTTGCAGTTTCTTTGTGTCTCTTAGTTAGTATTTGATTGACTTTCCAACAAGAAATTTTAAAAATCACTTCAAAACAGAGGCCCAACTGACTCCCTGATGACTGGTAGGTTTGGTCAGTAATCGATGCCTGCATGCTGTATATATAGATATAAGTATCTTGCTGGATTGTCATTCATGCAGTTGGTATGTAAAGTTGAAAATATAGGAGGAACACAGCAGGTCAAATTTTTATTGTGGTTGTACATTTTTTTTTTTTTAAATAACTTTTGCTCTGGAGAAACTGATTCGACAAGAATCTATCTAACAATTTAAAATGAGGTGCATGTTTATTTCTTTGTCTTTTGCAGTTATCAGAGTTAGAACACAGCTTTCTAAAGCTGTTGAAAATCTTTGTGTAAGTTCAGCATACTGTAAAAAATGTTTTCTTAATTTACAATAGCACTAATACTGCATATCTTAAGTTTTTTCACTGGTGATTAAAGTAATAGAAAACTAAGTAAGATCATACTGTAGCGTATTTCATGGTATTCTTTGGATACTTTCTCCTCTGTAAAAAGGATATGACCACCACTTCTGAGACTAAAATAACCTTCCAGCTTTTGAAAAGCAAAAGTGCAAGTGCTGTTTTCAACACTCAAAAAATATGATGTCTGATTCTTGCCCTGAAATTACATCCGCAACAACTACTGGACTGGTGAAGGTGCTGCTGTAAACTCGCAAAGTGAGTTGGCTTGTTGTTGGCAGTTGTTCTGCTTCATTGTGACCAGACTGGGCACAGAAGTGTAGCCAGACAAATAGCCAGATCCAGATTTGGTACTTAATGAGGTTTGATGTAGCGCATCGTCGAGAGAGTGGACATGAATTGGGTCTGAGGGTGAAATAAAATCAACAGACCATTGTCAAGCGCTGTGATAACATCTTTTTCTATTACATTACAGCAGTCCAAATTGGATGGATTGGCTTCTAACAAAGTGTTATTTGTGAATTGTCTGGTTATTACTATTATTATTTATTATCGCATATTAGCACTTAACAAAACTATTTTTCTCCACAGGGTATCTCATTGTGGAATCGGAGGCTGCAGGGTTTCTACGAGCTGAATTTATCCCCAAAGGAATTCTCTGTGTGGCAAAAAGACACATATTTGTAGTACTGTAGAGAGGATATTGAACAACTGCAAATTGCTCGCATCTTTTACAACACTGGTTTCCCGGGAGCTTTTCAACCACTTAACAGAATTACTGTATCTTTGGACTCTGCCCATCAGCTCAGTTGAAAATGCAGGCTGACTGCTATTGTTAATAGTGTGGAAAATATTTAGCATACACTTGAAATGCATGGTTTTAAATCATGAATAGATTTATCAAAAACTAATATAATCGGCCTTTTACAAACCTCTCCCCGAAAAGCAACTGTTCAGTCATAACATAGCAACCATAACTAGGTCATGGCTGGCCTGACAAGCTTTAGAATTCTCCAAATGCTGGAGCGGAGGGCAGACGGCTTTAATAAGACTGATTCTGTATCTAAAGAGTTTGGATGGTGGTTTCTTTTTTTAGCCTTTCCAAAAATCAAAAACACAAGCGCAAAAGTGTAAAGAATGGATTTACCCGTGTGTTTATCTGCTATAACTTAAGCTGCAATGGCTAGCACCTAACTGACTAATAACCTAACTAAAGTTGTAACTGAGCTTTACTTTCATAGTCAAGGAGCACATTAACTAACTACATGAGTTTGTGGGGTTATGTTAAGAAAAAGCCTTTTTCAAGACTGGCACATCTTCTGTGTAGTATTTCCTCACTGCAGGTCCTGGATGCTATCAGAGTTTAGAGCAGTGTCAGCAGCTCTGTCCAGCCCTTTACTGGATTTGAGTAAGTTTACACTCCAGCAACCCGAGCAACGGTATCCAAAATAGCATTTCATTAGCCAAACACATCAAACGGTCCTCATCTTAAAAAAATTTTCTCTTGTTAAGGTTAAAAATTGAAACCTACTGAGGGAAAATATGAATAAATATGAATGCTTATCAGCCAAACAGGGTTATGTTATAAAGAAATAAGTCTGATCTTATATTTTTTTTATCATAATTATAATACTAGGACTATCAAACTCTACATGCTGCAATGCAAGAACAATGTTTCTTTATTTCCATGTCTTTAACATGGATGAAGCAGAAGAGGATTCTGTCTTTCAACTGAAGACTTTAGCCCATGTCTTTTAGCATGATATGATCAGTCTAACCAAATCATTAAGCTTACATTAGCTTAACTACATAGTTAACCGCTGTTGATAATACTACTGACAGTTGTCATTTCAGCCGGAAAAATCGATGGATGCTGACTAGAAATGTGAAGCTTACCTTTGTGTACTCTCTCTGAAATCGAGAATAAAAAATTACTAAGAATTTCTTTGTAAATTGCATTATATACAATGCGTGAATGGAAGCTTTAGAGGTAAAGGATACATATAAAAGCTTTTGAGTGTGCATGCATTTTTTTCACATAAAGATTAAGACCATTATTAGACCATTAAGGCAGTTTGCCAACTATTTCACCTAACAAATGCCCTGTCCTTTATCTTTACAGCTTGTGGGATACTAATGTCAAGTAGAGAGAGGGAATGAGAGAAGAAAGTCAAGATTCAGTGTGACTTTCTGAGACAGACCGAAGAGGAGAGGCATCCTTGAGGTTGAAATCTACCCACGGGCTGTGATTCAGACCCTAGGTGAGCCCTGTGACATTTTGAGCCGATTAGGAATTTCGCCAGCCTTAGCCTTTTGTGTCCCGCACCTGCTCTGACATCGCATTTCGCCATTTCATTATCATGCAGTCACGTCTAATAAGGACACCATCCTGCAACCTGGTGAGGAGCGTAAAAAGGCCTCTTTAATGCATGCTGGCCTTAGAGGAAGGGAAAAAGACCAATCAAGTCTGTAACTGTTGGATAAGTGGGACTGGGCTTTTGGCCCAGAACGAATTGCATTACTGTCACATATGTCCCTGGTATGCATGAATTAAGCACTGACTCGGTGACTCTCAGCCTTCCCTGCCTAACTTCCTTGCAAAATCTTACTTGATTTTTTATTATTTATTTCCACCGGGGAGGAGAGACAGGCCCATTCACAGACTTTCTGTTCCTCTTTCCATCCTATGTTCTGGGGAACAATCTGACACTCTCTCTGCTCAACTGTTGGAATGTGAGAATTGCACTGGGAGAGGAGTGTGGTTAGTTGATGGCCTTTCTGTGCTGATTCAGACATTGCAATATGATGAGAGGGTTCTATAGTCACACTGACTCCTCAACCAACACTGCAGCACTAAGACCATATATGCATTTTTATTCAGGTCAAATGTAAGTCTTTTGCAGGCTCTAAGGATAGTGTGTGTTGCTCAAAAAAAGGTTGCTCTGCCCCCTGGCTGGAACAGAAAAAGGCCAAAGACATTCGGGAGTTTGATTTCTCTCCCACTAGCGAGTCTAAGAGCCCTTGTCTGAGTGGACAAAAGCAGTCAATGAGCTGTCTCTCCCCATCTCATCGTTACAGCCTGTGTGTACACTCATGTATGCAGACTTGGCTGCTGATAAATTTGACTCTTTTAGGTAGACAAACAATCCCTCTATATACAAGAGAGTTCACAAAAGTCACATCCTGCAGAAGAATGTGCTTACGAGATATGAATTTGACTGAATGGAGTAACTTAGCTGAGCAACTGGCGAAAGGGGAAGGACAGAACAATGTCATGTTACAAAAAATGAGTTTGACTCATCAGTACTTGTCTAATTGTTTATTCCCTGAGTGATTAAGCCGAAACATGTCACAATGAGGCCGGAAAGAGGCTGGAGATGGGTTCATTTTAGCACACAATCTTTTCTATTTAAAAAGGGAAACATGACCTGCTGTCTGCCTTTGCATGATGAATAAGAATAATGGGATCTGCTGGCTACCATATAGCATCAATATATACTGCACTACAGTATGCACTGTACCTGTTTCATATCCACATCATGTCATCTCTCTCCTCTCTGTCTCTCTCTTTCCTGCCATAAGCACAGAAAGCCGGCTATTCTTAGCTGACTGTCCCACAGGTGAATTATGGATGTGATGAAAAGCTCATAATGATATTTGGATGATCAAGTATCATGCTAAAATGCACTGAAAGTGTGATATAGCTTGCTGGGACAGAGAGCTTTCTCCCCTACCTCCCCCTAAAGATGTGCGACATCACAGACAGACAGTGAGGAAGGGAGAGTCGTATCAAGCAGACAAGATTTGAAGCAGACAGTGAGGGTGACAGACAAACAGCCATGGTCATTGTGGGCAACCAGTAGGGAGAAACACTGTCTGGGCGTAGATTATAATCTACTACCTTGCTGGGTTATTGCGGCACGTCCAATGGCAGATCCTACAGCCACCTCAATTCTCTGTCACTTAAAGGCATGAACAGCCCTTCAGTGTCTCACACGTGACTCAGCCAGGTGTGTCTTATTAATTTTTGAATTTCTTAAATTTCTTAAATGTGTTCCCGTGAGGACTGGCGTCATAAAGAGCGTGCATGCCATACAATTAGGGGTAAATGTGTGCGAGAGATGATATCTTTCTATCGGTTTTGCTTAAGTTGCTCTATCTTAAGTCATGACCTTGAAACATAACAGGATAAATAAGCTGGGTTTGGATGATTTTCATTTGCACGTGTATTCCGTGTTGACATCATTCAGTTTCTATATACAGCTGAAATTAGTTATATATTTCCACATATATCTGCTATTTGCAGTGGCAATGACAGCACAAACACAAGCAAGTGGAAAAAAAAAATCCTCACAAATTTGCAGCATTTAAAAGAAAAATGCTGCTAAGACATAAAACCCGGGTAAATCGAGAGACACATTCACCAATTTCACAATACAAATGAAGTGTAACGAAATGCATGGCAGATATAAAAAAGACAACCAAATACAGGAATGCGCCATGAATTCTGACAACATATCCAAATACAGAATTTTGTTGAGAGAATTTGCATTGCAATTCTGTATTTGGTTTTATTTTCTATATTTTAGGCTCTTTTAAGTTTTGGTATGCTGTGGTTGGTATCAAATTAATGAAAACGTTCTCTGCTGAGCTTCAAGGCCGGCGTAGCTTTTGCTGTAAATTCTGTATTTTTCAGACCAAAAGTAAAACAGTTTTTTGTGCTGTCTGATTGGTTTGCACAACACCACCACTGAATGTTGAGCTTGCACCCATGTGAATGAAAATTTAATGAGAGTGTGAGTTGAGAGTTTTTGTCCAAAACAAGCCATTTTTAGTGTTCTTATGCTTTGGATCCTTTGCAGTGGTTCAGACAGCTCCTTAATAACTTACCTTACTTACTACTGTATACGTGTGAATTTAATTACCTCTCAAAGGATTACCTTTGCAGTTATTGCCACTTTCAAAGCCTTCTTGATGCCAAACACAACATGACCCGTACAGGTGCAGCCCTACTGTTCACGGGGATCTGTCTCACTGAGTGGAAAGTCTTTAAGCCCTTTTTCAGCAGGGTTGCTAAAGGAAATCATCTCAACAATGAATACCAAATGACCCAAGGTGTACATTGGTACATCTCAAATATGTGCTTGGCCCCAGTCTTGTGGAAAGAAAATATGTCTCCTGCTGCATAATATATAGAAAATGAAAGGCTGTAAAGGTATTAACATTATCCAATGTCAATACCTTTACAGCCTTTGAGGTGAGGTGTCTTTAGAATCACCAGAATTTGTTTTGATTCTGGGTGTCTTTAAAATTCCTAATTTTTTCCTGGAAAGAAATTGATTTCTGAATATTCCATGGGGGCTGCTAGATTGCTGTCAGATGTAACACAGTGTAAGCTGCTGTTTGTTTTCACAGCTTCTTTTCATAGTTGATGAGTATGCTACGATATGACAGATACCAGGGAGAACATCGGTCTAGAGTGCCCTTCATGGATGTCCCTTGGAAATAAGTATTTGTTGGATAAACAGAGACAAACACAGCTCCTCCGTGCTCACTACTACCACGCTTTAATGTCTCCACCATGTTACACGTTTTTTCCTCTTGAAATAAATAACACAATTATACAATAAATATGCTGCACTCGCCCAGGTCGCTCCCAAGTGCCTTGGGACCACTTATTTAACCACTTATAGGTTATAGCATTTCTTCCCACAGGACATGATGGAATTTAACCTATAAAATCTAATAATATAAACACAAAGGCAGCAGTAGAATTTAATATATCTAAATGAATTTTTGAGAAAAAATTTCTAGCCACCAAGCTATGTAAATGTATCCACAGCCAAAATCACTTTGGCCCTTGCCATCCAGGTTATTTACGAGCTCTCATTAGCAAATGCCTTTCGCACAGGCCTGTATACTGTACCCTCTCTGATTTCACTTCATACTGTAAAAAAGAAAATCCAAGGAATTAATGTTCTGGAAAATATAGCTGTAATAAAAAATGTTGTGAGCTCTCATGTGCCGGCAAAAACGTTTCACTCAAATCAGCACAATTAACCTGCAGGAGAGAACCCGTTGTTTTAATTCGTTACCGCCCACAGCACAACAATGTGCATCTGTTCAGTGGAACCAACACAGAGTGCTGGCTCTCAAACAATGGCAACAAAACATGAAGAAAAACACAGTAAGATCTTTATTTCAGCTTGAAAATGGTCTTTTAAGTTTGTTTAAAATCATCCCAAATCCCCAAACTTTCTGCAGTGCCAGGCAGTGTATCAGCCTTATCATAGGTGATACCATCTGGCATGGCAGGGTGAATGAATGAATTACTGCGTATGGCTTATGCCTGGCAGGTGGATACGTTAAAGTTGTCCCGACAGAGTCAACATTACATGTCATCCTGAACACTCTCCCTCTGCCTCCGCTGACATCCTCAGGACACTCCAGTCAAGCAAGCATAATTTCTGAAACACACTCTACGTCATCGTCTATACACACTGACAACAGAGCTGCTGTGGGAAAACATGCCGTCAACAGACGCATGAGTTATGACATCTGCATTCTGGAATCATAAAGTGGTAGGGTCTGGGGTTGTACTGGGTGGTACTGCGAAGATAACATGCAAGCGATGTAGAACAGCCTCCTGAATCGAATTGGATTGGGAAATTAATTTAAATAATGTGGCCTTCACTGAATTTGAGATCACTTTACATTATTACTGCCTCTACCATCTGGTAGGCATGATTGCACTTAAGAAAAGGCACACTTCATTTTTAGCCTTCCGGTTTTTTTCTTTTTGTGTTTCTTACATTATCAGTGAATTAAAAAATGCTATGTTAAAAGTAGGTTTGTTAAAGGACAAATCATGAGAATTTTCACTATCTTCTGCATACCAGTAGTGACTGAACTATTGAGATGTTTTACTTTAGTAAAAGTCATAATACCTCAAAAAGATTGTAAAAACAATCAATTACAAGTAACAGTGCTGCATTTAATTGTACTTAAAGGTGCACTGTGGAGTTTTCTTGTAAACAAACAGTATTAAATTCAGTGTTGAATGTTGACTTAACTTTATTGTTCATTTTAATTTGCATGGACCATAGTTCAGTTAAATTTTTCGGGCTCACATTACATTTCGAAAGCAGTTCCATTCACTGTTTCATGCCTGCTTTGAGAAATTTAAAAAAAGTAAAACAGAAGTTAAGTACATCTTACAGAATCAAATTGTAAAATTGCTGCCTTTATTTGGAGATAGTTTGACAGCATTTAATACAGACAGAACATTTACCATGAAAAACAAGACAAAGACAAAGGGAAAATGGAAAATATCTCCTTACATGATAAACTCTTCACATTCAATTATCATCCAAACAACTGAACATAAAACAAACCCTGAACAGTACATTTACATACAGGATTGAGGTCCGGCTTGTGTACAGGAATAATTTGTGGATTAGGTCTTTTGTATTTACAGATCTGTGCAGGTAAGCAACATGCTTCATTTACATTCCTTTGGCCTGCAGCAAACTGACTATGAGCGTCCCTGTAAAGATGAATTAGGATTTTTCCTGTTGCCTGTTGATGTCATATCCCTCTAGAGAATAAACTGAGTGTTTCCTGTTGATATTAGGATGTCAGGTCCCATCTGTTTGTGCAATCATACTGAAAAAAAAAAGAACTGACTTCTTC
This sequence comes from Xiphias gladius, assembly GCF_016859285.1. Lineage (NCBI taxonomy): Eukaryota > Metazoa > Chordata > Actinopteri > Istiophoriformes > Xiphiidae > Xiphias > Xiphias gladius. Next base: position 19,776,673 of record NC_053403.1, on the reverse strand, counting down.
TGCTGGGACATATCCTGACCTGGCAACTGCTCAACTCTCACTGACCACACCTTCATCCTCCCATTGAAGTCAGTCCCTCCAATACAATGATACACACATACACAATGACAGCAACCTAGCCACCTCTACAGATATCACATTTACACAGCTCCCATTATATTGTCCCTTATTTCCTGGGGACATGCAGTACAATTCAAAATAAATAATGTGCAGAAATATGGAGCCATATGGAGTATATGGTGGCCATGCAAGTTCCAGTATGAGTAAATCCTCCTGTTTAAGGCCTGACTGAGTCATGAATCTTAAGTATTTTACATTTGCATTTGTATTTTTGAGGATGCACATGGGCTATTTAGAAAAATATATTCATGCTTTGGGATTTGAAGCCACGCCACAGCAGTTACTATTAGTTATGTACCTGGAATAGGCCTTATATTAAGCACAGGAAGAGAGAAAAAACTGCAGTGTTTACAAGCACTTGAAGGGGATGAGAACCAAGGTTAACACAGTTATAAATATGCAAAGACACAGAGAGTGGAGGAAAAATAATATATATGTCACTTCTGCACTCACAGTTCAAAACTTTCAGGAAATATTGAATAAATGGTGTAACTTTCTTGTCAAATAGCAGAGAAATGTTTGCTCTAAATTAAGCGCTCTATTCCATAATTTCTATGCTTTCTGATGAATACGACAGGAAACCTTTACATGAAAGCACACTAAAACACTATGCAGGCTATTTCCTGTCCCTGCAGCTTGATTTGTCATCCATACTGTCTGTGGATTGCTCAGAGGAAATAGCCCCACCTCTGACTGAATCTACAGTAAAAATGTATGTGTCCGTGTGTTTGTGTGTACAGCCCTCTCTTTGCATTTGCATTTGTCACAGTCTGTATTTAGGAATGGAAGGTCATCCATGCATATGCCTAATTTGTGTGTGTCTGTGCGGGAGAGCACAGCTTGGTTCCTACTGTTGACACTGGCTCGGTGTCAGTCTGAACACTCGGCTGTGTTGACAAGTGGGAGTCCCGCCCCGTCTGCCCCTGTGTGGAGAATGAATATTAATAATTCAAAGTGATCTCAATCTCAGCTACATCTGAGGCTGTTACCAATTACCCCGGGATGAGCTGATATTGCTATTGCATAAAAGGCCACTGACAGGCAAAAGGCAGAAGGGGAAAACTGATGCACTGCTAAAATGCACCCCTGAGGTTTCTGCCATCAGCTCAACCGTGAAAGACATGTATTGCTTTGAGAAAACAGACAAAAACCCACTAGATCCTCTGTCCTGGCCTAGATGTGCATTAAGTAAACTGTCTCTATTTGAAAGCTAAATGTGTAAACAGAGGAATGATTTCTTATCTTAATCTGGAAAACTATCAGCAAACCTGGAAAACAATGTAAATCTGTTTAGATGGCGGCTGAGCATCTTAAAAAGCTTTCTATCCAGTTACTACCCACCATTTTGCCCATTTTTTCTTAATTCCCCCTTATTTTCTAAGATCAATGTTTAGGTTATGCACAGCACCAAACAAAAACTGAAAATGGCTGCCCACCCACAGGGAGAAATGAAAGGTAAAGAGGTTGGGCTTACCTGATGTTTTGTCGCTGGGTGTTCATGCTCTGATCCCTGTAGCGAGGTGGGATGATGTCTAATCTAACTCATACTGCTAGCCTTTTACCCTGCTGGCACATGAACTACCTTAATCTTGGTGATGTCACATGATGGCAGCGATCATGTGACATCATGTTGCTCACAAAGCATTGAAGCAAAGACACATAAAAAACTCAAAGAAATCCAAACACATCAAAACATTAGCTGTTATCAGATTGACCTCTTATTGTCTTTTGCAGGTAAGAAGATACATGTAAATACATTAAGGGAAATAACAATTTTGTCAGTCTGGATCTCATATTTTTGTCTGTTATGACTTTACTCTGCACCCCCACATCTGAGACATGCAGATTCCAGCAACAACCAGATCCTAAGATGTTAAAAATACACATAAAGCCTGTAACATAAATAATGCCTATTGTATTTAAGGCAATTCAGTGTAAGAGATCTTCCACATATTCTACCTTTGGGAAGATTATAGTCATGATTATAATTATGTTAATTCAACTGTATGTTTATTGGTGTCATAGTAAGTGGTGGTGTTGTACTGGATTGCATTACATTGGCATGTGTTTCTAATATTCCTCCCCCTCATGTTTGAAAATGAGGTGGGCAACACATTGGAAACACCTCTCACTATAATGCAGTCCAGTTCAACCTCAATAATAAACATAGTGAAATAAACACTCTCTCTCTGACAATGTCAATCAAAACATTATTATCTTTGTAAAGGTAGAATTTATGGCTGAGCTGTTGTATTGGATTGCATTACATTTTACAGGTGTAACTAATATGGACTGTGTATATACGCTATATGTACTGTATATGCACACAGTACATATATACAGTATATGTACTGTATATACAGTACACTGTACAGTGCAAAAGTTTTTTGGCACTTTATATGTTTAAATTCTTTTCCATCATGCGAGACTATCAGGGAGGCATCTGATAGGTCCCAAATTCATTCCATAGCTTGATAACGACCTCCAAACATACAGCCAGAGTCATAAAGAACTACTGTATCTTCAGAGACAATAAGAACAAGGAGTCCTGCACAGTGAGATTCAGAGAAAGGTAAAAAAAACCTGCTTGACTTTTTGTGGTACATACTCCCAAAAACAATTAGCCATTGTGATTGGCAGGCTAAATGTCACTCAATATCAATCACACATATGTCAATCATACATTTGACATCCCTGTCTTTATTGTCAAATGAACGCAATGTCAATGAGGACACCTGCTTCCATAGGTTAGCAGGCTAGGTCTTAGGTAGTTAGCTAACTAGCTCAACAACATTAGCAAATTTAGTGAACAAACAATGACAATCCTAAACCAATCAACAATCGATGTGTGATTTCAGATAGTTATGAATTTGAGCTTTAACATCTGCCAGTGCATTGCTAAAAAATGTTTCCTAAAACCATTCCAGACTCCCAGCTTAGCTGCCTAGCATTAGATAATGTGGAATATTATAATGGTACAAACCTCATAAGTATTGTTGTTACTCATGAAGATTTAACTTAATTCATGAATTCCTGTTGCTCATATTAACAAAAGATGATTAAAAAAAAAAGCTTCATATATCTATGAAAATAGACCATATGGTATTTTTGACACATTTACAACATAGTGGGTGGAACATGACTTGTTTTTTTTTTACCGTTTTGTTTTTACATGTCTGATCATTCTCCTCTAATTTGTCAGTTGGTACCTGCTACCTTTTGGTTTTAGCATATCTTTCTCTACCATGCTTCACTCCGCTACTTTCAACAACAACACAAATGCGATTTAAAAAAAATCTTTTCATCAGAAAAGCTGAGCAAACCGCTAACTTGCTATGTACCATGAGGTCCATAATTATTTGGACAGTGACACAATTTTTGTAATTTTGCCTCTGTACACCACCACAATGAATTTGAAATGACTTTCTCTAGACTGAAATCATACTGCATCCTTACAATGAGACTTGACTTGCCAATGTGTTGTATTTATACGGTGCAGGACAAATACATTTAAAGCCCTCAAAACAATGACCACATTTGGTTGTTTTCTAATGTGGACTCTTTTCAGTTCAGGAGTGGTAAATGTGTGTGTGTGTGTGTGTGTGTGTGTGTGTGTGTGTGTGTGTGTGTGTGTGTGTGTGTGTGTGTGTGTGTGTGTGCAATATGTATGAGAGTGATGGATATTGTAACATAAGACTATCTTCCCTTAAAAAACGGACCTATGGGTCATCTATGCAAGGTGATTCATTGTGAAGTGACCTCTTGTGGTGATAGTAATTAATACAGGGGCAAAGGAGGAAGTCAGGTGACGTTGTATATAGAGAGACAAAGTCCGCTTAGGTTGGGGTGGATGGATGGGTCAACAAACCACAGGACTTTGACATGGCAAACCGTTGTTTCACTCCTGCTTAAAACCATCATTGTATCTTCTGACCATGACCATTCCACAACCTTAACTGCGTGTTTATTTCTGTAACCATGATGACTAAGTTCCTCTAACCTTAATAAAGTACTTATTTTACTTATTTTTGTACTGACTTGGTGTCACAACAATCAATCAAAATTAAACTGCAGTCATGAGTTATTGTTAATGCATTATAGTATGCAGATTAAGTGTGGCTAATGTTTGGGCTGGTTGGCTGGGGTAATAGAGTAGTGATGGGTGGGGGTGGGAGGGGGCCTTGAAAAAGTTGTGGCCCCGGGGCCCATGGTACTTTCATACAGCCCTGATACTAACATGGTCACGGTGGCAATGCTAATATGTTAATGTTTAGAAGGTATAATGTTTACCATGTTCACCATTAAGTTTAGAGTGTTAGTTTGCTAATTACCAAACACAGCTGAAGCTGCTGGGAATGTCACTAGTTTTGCAGGAGTTCCAGAGATTTGTAGAATCTATTCCAAGGTGCACTGAAGCTGTTCTGGTGGCTCGTGGTGGCCCAACACCTTACTAAGACACTCTATGTTGGTTTTTCCTTTCATTTGTCACTCGTCTGTAAATGCCTGCAACAAATTCTTTGGCAATCCATCCCTTAGCTGTCAAAACATTTCACTCAAAACCACAAATGTCAGCTTCATGGTGTTGCTAAAGAAAGGTCGAATGATTAAAGTCAGTTGCGTTCATTCCTTGGACACCATGAATTCCTTTTATTGTTTAAAACAGCTTCTGGCTACATTATTAGTGAGAAATCAAACCTGGAGTTTTGCGTACTGGTTAACTTACCTTACCTAACTTACCTGTTTTGGATATAATACAGGCATGCAATTTATTTACATAAGAGGGGCAGCTGTTAGAGAAGTGGGCTTGGTACTGAAAGTTCGCTGGTTTGATCCCCTGGACCGGCAGGAAAAAAATGTGGGTGGGGGGAGTGAATGAACAGCGCTTCCCCTACCTAAATATTCATGGCTGAAGTGCCCTTCAGCAAGGACCTTACCCGCCAATCGCTTCCCAGTCCAGCAGCTGTGGCCAACCACTGCTCTGGGTGTGTGTGTGCTCACTACTTATGGATGGGTTAAATGCAGAGGTCAAATTCCTGAGTATGTAAGCATACTAAAAGATTCTTCTCTTTTTCTTTGATCTATGTGCAAGCTATGCTGTACAATGTTATACAACAGCAACTAGGGTTTCTAAGGGACTACTTTTTGTGTTAACTTTTAATTGCAATCAAAGAGAAGTGTTTGATAAGATCTCTGTTGACCAGAAGTTTTTATGGCCCAGATCAATGGTGTTATTGCCTGTGTTTCCCAAATCTCTACAAAGGTGGTTATTAATAAATTGTTACCTTTACCAGGTGTCATAGTGGACAACAATATGAGAAAAAGTTGAAAAACACCTGTTTTCCCTCCACAGTGCTGGTCATATAATAATGTGTCTTGTGTACTTGCATAAAACAGAAGGAATAAGTTCTTTCCTGTGGTTAAACTGCACTCTTAACAAGGCTTACAGGTCAACAGCACCTGGTCCTTGTTACAGTTTCTTAGGGATCTTCAAAAGAAAATATGTGAACCATGTAACCTGCTAGGAAGATCAAAAATTTTTTTGGCATAAGTAGGCACATCCAGCAATGCGGTTATTCAGGGAAACAGGTTGACCTGTATTAAATCAGAACTGTCAGATTGGAGTCTGAACAAGTTTCATATTATGCTGATACTTACAACTGTTTTATACTTCTTAAGAGACTGACTGATACACAGTTAACCTCAACACAAAAGAAATACCCAAGATTTTGGTTTTTAAATGTAGACAATACAGACAATGGTGGGGTATTCTGACAAAGCACCCCTGCTTTAAACTGTCGACACTGTGTATCTTTTCAAAAAGCCAGACACAGATGATGAGTAGAATCAGTCTTAGATTCAGAGGCTGTGCGGCTTAAAACCACATAATGCTCAAATTAATTTGGCTGACAGCCATACATGCAGGTTTACTCTCCTTGTCCCAAGAAATAAAGTTCACCTTAGTATGTGTGGGCAGCCACAAAATACATGCAGTCAGAATCTTGCTATATCACCACTCTTCCATTTCTCCGGTTTCCATATTTAGCCTTGATATGTCTTTGGGGTTTGGCACCTTCACACTTCAGTGTGGAGGAGATGAGAGTCGGTCTGTTAAATATTAATGCAGGGCCAGATGCCCGACTAGCCGCTGGCATTTATCTTAACCTGCTCCAGCAGGTGTGAGCCCAGCAGGTCCCACTGGCATCCAGGAAGAGCACTCAACCTCTGGATCATTTAGAGGCGTTAAAGGATTATATCTGCGCTGAACCAAGACTGGACCAATATACCCGAGGGGATGGGGGAGGAGCTGAGGGAGAGAGAGGGGAAGGAGAAATTACTTTGCCTTCTCGGCAAGTGTGGATAGAGGGAGAGGGAACTCGGAGGTCGGAGATGGATGGGGTGTGGTGTGCTCCTGGGCAAACACTCCCTGCTGTTTGCTTCCCTCTTTCCATTTTTCTCCCAAGGGCAAACAGAGAATCAAGTGAGCTGCAGCTGTCTGAGTGTGTCAGAGTGTGTGTGTGTGTGTGCGAGTGGGTGAAGATGACCTCTGTGGCCTCTACATAAGTAGCAGAGAATCACCACCAAGAAACATCCCTCTTAGGGCCCTTGGCCACTGGCCCCCATCATTACTCCCTCGAGATCCCCAGTCAGCGCCGCAGCCCCCTGCCACATGCCTCATATAAACCGTAATGAAGACACCACAATGAGGAGGAAGAGCTTGAGAATGTGTCACTGAGGAAGGCGACACTTGCTCACTTGAAAACACGACAGCCATCCCATCCCATACCCCCCTTATTTTCTTGCCTTGTGCCTCTATTTTTTCCTACAGGGGCACAGAACAGCGTGAGCATGAAAATGCAGTCCATCATGTTGGCATGGCATCTGTCCCGAGCACATGATTTTCAGATCATCAGGACAAGCTGTTGAACATCAGGGAGGGACACCTGATGAGACAACCTGGTTGCTGTAAAATCAAACTGTGGTCCATTTTTAATCTGGATAGCATGTTATGCCCCTGTGATATACATGAATGATTTACCCAACATGGTTTCTAAGGATGCAACAATAGAAGCATGCAAACAATAGAAGCAAGGCTGTAGGGCGTAATTCCTGCTGTTTTTCATATAGATTTGTAGGTTTGCATTCTGTTTAGAGTGTAAATTTGATTCAAAGAAAGGGGAAATGGAGAGGGTCTAGTGAGCCAAGGAAAATAATAAGAGTACAGCTGTATATGAAAGAAGGTTAAGACCAATCTAAGGTAGACTGTATGCTGTTCTCTTGTCTTTCTCTGTTAATGTAAGTTTGTGAAAAATGTGGAAGAAATGATAGCTTGCTCGTTCTGAGCTCCAAATAAAAGAAATATGTACCAAAAAAATTGTTACATATTTCTTTTTTTTTGTAAGAGTTTAGGTGTTTTTCCATCGGGCGCTTTGCAAGTTATGACTTTTGATTTATTAGAAGCAAGCTTTTGACCTATGGGTTGCCGGCTCAGACCCCAGGACCAGCTGGATAATGTATGTCGGGGAAATAAGTGGCCAATGTCAATGGCTCATCTGACCCATTCATAAACTGTAAATGGGTCATCTGACCCATTTATATGAAAATGTTGTTTACTGCAGCTTTAAAAGAAAAAGATTGTTGAATTCATGATATATTGTTGAAAAACATGCATTACGAAATTTTAGTTATAAGTGGCTCAGGCTTACAACAAAGAGATCGAGTCCACACAAATCAACAATGATTGAGCGAGTTTATTTTGCACAAAAATTTGGAAATAAGTAAGTCACTAGTGTGGCGAATGCTTGGGTGACTGATGCATGAGCATGTTTTCAAGCAGTCTGGGAGCAAGCCATGCAGAAAAAAGCTGGCCACGTCTCCTTATGTACTCCAGGGCCAATCAGGCCCAGATGACAATCAGTTGACAGAGGGCCCTTCCCAGCTGCACCCTTGGGTGTCCTAATAAGAGAAACTCAGAGGAAGATCGTCACACAGTCTTTGGTTGCGTGGAAAAGTCAAGAATGAAGAGATTGCCTTACACGGTGAAAAGCTCTCCTCGGTACCTTCGCAGAGTGAATGGGACAATGGCGATGGCAATGGCTGAAGGTCACGACTACTGGAAGGAAGTGTATAAAAACATTCAGCAGTTCTGTGTGTGTGTGAGTATATATGAGTGAGTGTATGAATTGCTGGTCATGCCTAAGTTGTAGATGGGCATTCTGTATGACTGATGGCCCTGTGACACCTGAGGATGTTGTTTCAATAAACAATGTTCCAATCCATACGTCAACTACCACTGACAGCAACATGTGCACATTTTTATCTGTTACACTTTATACATATCACACATACACTTATATACACACAAGGACACATGCACAAACAGCCCTGCACGCACACACACCCACTTATAGCACAGTATTTACACAGGAGCACCCACACAGACATGAAAGTCTACACAAAGCCAGATGCAGCACCCACACATTCACCTCTCCTGCACACTCCTACTGTATTGCACTGCTTTGCTCTACTTTGCTTCTTCGATACGGTTACTTATGTGGGAAAATACATCAGTGAGAAATAAATCTTGTCCAACAGAGCATGAAGGTATTGAGTTTTCCAAATGCAACCTGTTCTTATGGTTTCAGCAGTGAGGGTCTAGTGCACCTGTGCAGCACTGGGTCTCATGTGAAAATCAACTCTATGCAAGTAGTGTGTGGGTTTTCCTGAAGTTTTGGCTTGTCTTCCTAGTTCATCACTAAAATGATAGTGCTCCTTCATCCCAACTCAGTGGGGATGAAGGAGCACTGTCACTAATCACTTTTTAAAAAAAAAATCATACATACATTTAAAATTAAAGAAATATCCACCAAATTCCAAATTTGTCCAAAACACCCTTGTATAGCTTACTTCTTCATAGAATGTTCCTTTGCCAAACAGCAAATGTTTCTCCAGAAGTATTAAAATTTGTTAGTGTAAGAACAAACTGAAATTTAATATGGGAAGCACAACCATAAGCTGATTTGATTTGTATTAAACTAACACAAAATATTTGCCAAGCTTCCTCTTAATAGTGGACTTGAAAAATGTATAAACCTATTCTAAGGCACAACAGTAGAAGCTGAGAAATAGTAAGCTTTATTTTCTGATCATAATGACTTCTCTGCACATTCCTTAGATGATTTCTTAACTGTTATATATGAACAGTCTTTTGCAGTTAAAGAAAACAGAGAACTCAATATTCTCTGTGGTTATTTCCATCTCTCGGCCATCTGTCTCTGCAGATTTAATCATTCTCCACATTAGACAATGCATGTCTGTCTGCTGTTTCTCTCTGTTTTTCAGACAAAAATACACCCACAGCCCCTTTGACATTATTACTCCATCTATAAGAGTCTACTTCCAAATGTCAGGCACATGCCCTGAGGAATGTCATACAACCTCTGCCTGAATATTAGATAAGGAGGGGAGCATTGGTCCGGCTATACAGGCTATCCTCAGACTATTAATAAAGACCAGACAATGCTGTCGGCTTTTAGATTCAAACAGAATGTTTTCAGCACACTGCCAGTGGAGATTACAGCTCAAGAAATGTTGGACTAACCGCAGTAGCCCCACAATCATGAACAACTTCCACTTCTATTCTGTTGCGGCATTTTAAGTTCCTGGAGCTTTTCTAGCTATTGTCATAACACCTCACAGGCCGCACAAACGGCCGACATGTTCAGACAGAGCAGACAGGCAATAATTTCCAGCGATTATTACAGTTAGCATTACTTCAATTACACCTTTTCATATAATTCGCTCTAAATTTATCCCTCTTGCCAACCCATATTACCAGCAACATTGATCATCCCTGAAATTTTAACATTTCATTTCCACCTTAATGGTCATTCTAGGTGATGGAGGGTTCACCTGAGGGTTCACCTGAAATGCTCTAAGCATTTTCACATAAACTGTAGCAAGTCTCGGTGTCTTTTGTGCAAGTGGCTGTCAGAGAATTTGATGAATGCAATTTCACAGAGGTTTCTGAGGCATAACAGACAACTGCAGTGATTATACACAGAATGCAGATGTAGCCATTTTATCTGACACTGTTATGGGTATAGAGAATATAAAATGTAATCATTCCAATTACAAAATCAATATTTCGTTGTGATTTATCATTAATATTTAATTTTACACTGATTATTGTGGTACTCTTGGCTGTGATAACAGTCATAATTTTCATGGCGTGGTTATGAACAGCTTTTGTCATGTAAAACGGAGGTTCCGAACCCCTGGGTGGTGAAATCGGTACAGGGTCTCAAACCCAGGGTCAAGGCTTTGGCTTGATTTTACTATTTTCTATACGTCAGATCTGGCAACACTGCTTCAAGGATCGTGTTTCATTGTCTAACCCGTAGTTGAAACAACCTGCCTCCACTCACGCAGCCCCTGAATTTTTAACAGGCCTGTATTCAGTCGGACTGCTCAATAACTCCTACCTAGGCTTCTTTGTGTGTTGGGAGGATACATATTAAGAAATCATACTGAACAGTGTGAGCATTCTAATGTGGTGTGGTGAACAATTACAACCCCTTCGTTCGACAGGTTCTCAACAAAACTGTAATCATAAAAATGGTCAACTGTGTAAAAAAGACTTAGAACCCCTACTTTTAAAGGTCTCGGTCTTCTTGTCTTAGTGTTGAAAAGCTCTCTTTTTTACCTTCACTTTCTTGGGTAAAGTCTGCTGGTCACATTTACACGCCTCACTGAGCAGCCCCACTGATCCAGCACCACTACAGTCTTCACAAATGTGTGACTTGTAAAAGTAGAGAGAGTGGACAGATGGACCCCCAGGCTGTTTGGATGCGCACCCCCATTAAATACTCTTCGTGCAGTTGACCCTGTGTGACCAAGAAGAATCTACTCTGGCACTGGCAGTTTATGTAGCAGGATTGGGCTGCCATTCATCAGCCACGGTAGATTAAACCATGTGGACAATCTGTTTATATCCATAATTATAAGGCATCATCCTGCCAATGGGCTGCAAGGATTCAAGAACATCTACTTGGAGCACTCTTCCAGCAGGACGGCTGTAGCTGGAGAGGTATATGGGTTGTATATCGTGTGGGGATTAATCTAATGTGATAGGTATGTTAGGTGTATTTGTGCAGGACTGAGAGGTAGAATGTATATGTATGTATGTGTGTATATATATGTGAGTGGACATAGAGAGTGCAGAGTCTTCCCAAGGCTTAAAGGTTCTTCAAGAAGGTCGGCCACGAATTGAGTTGTTGTTTTGCTGTTTTCATGACCTGGCTTCAGTCCCATGATGAAAATATTACAGTGGCATGATCTTACCTCCAAGCCTTCATATTATTCTTTCAATTCGACTCTTTCCTCGTAGCGTCTCTTTTTCCAGGGCGATGAAGAAATCTGTTTGGCTGCTAACATCAGCTTCTTACTCAGTCACACAGTTTTCGGCAGTTTCCACCGTGAAATTCATGTGTTCTACTGCGCTTCTTAAAAGACTACTCCATTGATTTAGCATTGTACTCCTATAAAATTGTCGGAGTCACAATGGAGCTATTTAAAAAAAAAAAAAAAATGGCTGCAGCCGTATAGCAGCTGTGTAGCCTTGGGCAGCTAGACTCAAGCAGAGATGAGGAGCGGGCTACAGAGGTGTGGAAAAACTGACAATTTACCTGTGTGGTAGTGTGGGTACTAGCGTCATTGTAACTTGGTTTCATCCATGTCCATAAAACTCACCAACTCTCTCTTCAAATGTAATTTTTTGAAAATTTTTACCACGTTCAGTCCTCTCTGTCCTGGTGTCATTACAGACATATTATGTCTGAGCTAACCAAAAAGTAAAAATTACATCCTATTCTAAAAACACATGTAAGAAACTGGCCACATAACATACTATTAAGAGAAGTTGTTCCAAAGCTGGATTTTTAGTTAATAGCGAAGTTCTAAATGTCGGTAGGAATGCTGAATTTTGAATGAGGTTTTCCTACTTCGGGAACACAACAGAAAAGAATTGAAAAGAAAGAAACATCAAGGGATGTGTAAATATGGTAAACAGAATCATGCAGAGCGAAAAAAGACACAAAGAAAACAGAGCCACATAATGCACAAGCAAGTACATATGCATATTCTAGTTAGAGCGGAGTGAGACAGACAAAGACTAATAGCATGATGATATTAATGAGAGACCATTCATTATGCAGAGTCATCACTTAAGTTGATGAATACCAGCAATTTAAAGTAGAGACTCAAGTGGAACATGCCTTTCGCTGCTCCACTAGCTAACCTTCCAGTCTATTATGCCATGTGTCTCCCCAGACCTAAAACTGAATGAACCGATACAACAAACGCTGAATATTTAACCAGATGTACCAGCAACAAAATAAAAAAGATTAGTGAAGCATTAGTGGAAAAAAAACTTACTCAAAGTGTTTTTCAAAGTCGAGCAAGAATCCAATTAAACACAGGCATGCATACTCTCACATTGTCATGCGCACGAACTTTCATGCCGAATCAAACCATCAAACCCCTGGAAACATCTCGAGTCCCTCTCTCTTCTAAGTGCAGCATAGAAAACAGATTTTAATTAGATATAGTTAATTAATTACTCTCATCCGTGAACCTTTCTGCATAATTGCAAAATGCTGATATGTTCATTAATATGGAGGAATGGTAAATAGAAACATAAAGTTTAGAAGTGATAGAAATCAAACGGGGGAGTCCTGGCTAATTAAAGGGATCTAACATTAGCTGATTAGGGCGAAAGCTGGAACCTTATCTAGAAACTTCTGTGGGGAGATCAAAAAAAGAGTGTGCTGTTTGTGCCCCATTTAGCAAACTAGTAAATTGTACATGAATAATTAAAAAGGATTTCCAAAAAAGCCATTTGTTTGTGAGGGAGTTGTAAGATTTAGGGCATTTAAGGCATGTTGTGTTTTTTTGACTCTCTTTCTTTTTTCTTCGCCTTAGTTAAAAAAAGATCACAAGCAGCTGCAGATGTTTTCTGTTTGCTTAAGCTTGAATCCTGTTTGCCTGTTTTTTTGGGGGGGGGTTTTTTGGCTTTTTGAGGGATTTAACTGAAATAAGCTTTGCTGAATGGGACCAGGTGACAGGAGACAGTTTATATTCAAATTATAAGTTTCGACTGACACATTTTAAAATAGCAGGAAGAGGCTTTAAAGAGAAGAAAAAGCAGCACACTCACAGGTTAAGGTTAACATTTATTTCTGTTACACATGGGTCGAGGAGGGCTATTTTTCATCATCAGAAACAGAGTTCTGTGAATCTCCTTCCTTCTGAAAATGTAATTCATTAAAGTACAAAAACCGTCTCTATAATTGTACTTTCCAGGCTCAAAATTCTATCCCTAAACCCATCAGTGCTATTGTTTTATCATTGTTTTCATTTTGCATGCCTGGAGATAATTACCATATATTAAATCAGGACTATTAAGACAAAAGAAAATTTTAGCTGTGCTAATTTACTCAGTAATGAGCTCATTTGTAGAAATATAATTTTCCAATGATCCAATAACCACTTCCTACAATGCATATAGGCATGTGTGCAGGAATTCATTTTCAGAAGATAAACTGAAACATATTTTTGTCCTCTGGCAGATGAAAATCCATCAACTCATCTGAGTCTCAGAAAATAAAAGTCAGGTGGAGCAAATGTACCAATCTCGAATGCAATATTTCAATGTCGGACCAGTAATAACAGAATGTGGGAAGAATGCATTTAAATCACTCAAGCTTTGGGGATACACATTTTTGAGTGTTGGAGTCTGACCAGACAAGAGTTTTCTTTTGTGTGAATCTGGCAAGACAATATTTTTTTCCCAAGTGCATCTCGGCCGACAGCACTTACTTTGAGCTCAGACAAAAGGCATAAAGAAACAAAAAATGTCACAATCAAAGGATCCTGATGTTTAGATTGTACAACAGGGGTGCTGACAGCTAAGCAGCACTGTGACTACAGTGAAATGCACTTTTACATTTCCCTTCTGCTGGTGCTTCCTCTTAGTCTAGCTCCGTCATCTCTGTTTCTCTCAGCATGTCAGTTTCATCACTCTTCTCTTTCTCTCACCATCTGTTTTTCCTTCCCCTATCTTCTGGTCTTTTCTCTCTTTCTCTCTCTCTGTTTCTTCCTCTTCACACATAGATGATCATCCTTTACTCCTGTACACCTAGTGATTCTTGCAATAGCAGTGGGCAAACTATTAGACCAATTAGTCCAATATCCTGGTGTTGAGTGGGGATGGTGAGAAATGGATTGGCAGTGATGCATGTTGCGTGCACTGCTGTGAAGTGTGTGTGTGTGTGTGCATGTGTGTGTGGGCAGTGATGAATGCAATGGGTGTGTGGTTTAATGGATGACCGTGGGGTGTGTGTGGTACAGAGGGATGGGGAGTAAGACAGAAAAAGATAATAGAAAGTGGATATGGTAATGGGTGTGTAATATACAGTAACAGATTTGTATTTTATCTGTGAAGTATATCAGTAGATACATGTGTGCCAGTGGGTGTACTTTGCAGTTGATGGCTTAATATACAACTGTTATGCTTGGGTTTATGCTGGTCATTAGAATCCAAATAGATCCCAAGTGGATCTCCTACTGAATTTTATCATCAGTCTGATCATTTTGTTAGGTAAGAAACAGAATTGAGTCCGGCAGTGTCCAAGCTTAGCTAACAAGGGTCTTCCACCATGGTAGTATTTCCGTGACACTGCTAACAGTAAAGAAAATAAAACTTTAGAATTATTTTCTGATCTTCAGATGTAGTGGTGAAGTAACTTTAATAATTGGCCAGAGAGTCTTATCAGAATGACAAACTTAAATAAAAAATTATATGGGGAAAATGGTATTATTTTTGTTCATGTGTTGTCATTAAATTCAGTAGACTACTTAAGTTTAGCATGTTTGTGTAACATTTGCTAACATGCAAAGTAGCACTAAGCACCAAGTTGAGACCAATGAGAATGTTGCTAATTCTGAAAGTATTTGGTTATAAATTTGTTCATTAGCACTAAACACAAAGTACAACTGAGGGAATGTCTTTGGTTTTTCAGGTATTTGGTCATAAATCAAAGTAGTGTACAAATGAAATTTTGAACTGATGATGGCACTAGATGGAGAGTTAATTGATCACCAGAGTCATTAGGATACATAGTCTGGGGACCATGGATATCTGTACAAAAAGTTGTGCCAGTCCATTTTATAAATGTTAAGATATCTCACTGGATAAATAAAAACTTTGAACCAGTGGTGGTGCTAGATGAAAAATTCAGGGTATCATCAAAGTCATTAGGGTTCATTAGGATTTAAAATTTCATAGTAACCTATCCAATAGTTAATGAGAGATTTCCCGCTGGAACAAAAGTGGTCAAACAACTGACTGACTCATCCCTAGAGCCATGCCTTGTGCGTGGCTAATAAAAATCCTCAGATCTTCTAAAGCATTGGAGTGATGCATTTTAACATCCCTGGGAGAAAAAACAACAGTTTGAAACAAATAAAAGTCCCAGTGGCCACCCTAACCAAACACACAAAGAGAAGTCAGAAACACAAAAATAAGGAAAGGCGTGCAGAATTTTCACAGATAGAACAGCAAGTGTGCATAAAAGAAAAATGTCTTAAGTGAAAAGTAAAGTGAAAATCATCATTTTCTTCAGATGAGATGGGACTAAAGAGTGTTTTATATCCATGAGCATCAAACACATAGTCAGAAATAGCTGAAATCTCCCTTTCTAACAACATGAGCAGCTTCCGTCTTGTTTGAAACTGAGTTTTGCTGATATGCGAAAAATGAACCCCCTACAATAACAATAATAATGCCTATAAAGACTTTTCCTGTGAAATCATCAACCCTAATAAGCTTATTCAAAGGTAGAAAATAACTCATTTGGCAGTAATCAACAAGGGAAATACTTTCTGAGCAAATGTGGTGTAACTTTTCATTTTACAGACAAAATGTACATTGAAAAAATTAAGGAAAAAAACAATGAAGTTTCTGGTTGAAACAGAATAACTTGGTAAGTCGTTATAATGAAAAAAAATTTATTTAAAGACTGTGTAAACCTTTTTTTCTTAGTCAGTTTCTTACTGTGCCGCACGATAGAATCCAACAACAATCTGACAAGGTTCAAACAGTTTTGGTCATTTCAATTTAAGTACTGCTTTTAAGTGAGCATGACTAAGTTAGAAAAATATTATTTCCGAATCATATGTCTGTTGATGCGTTGTTTGGTCACTTTTAATCAAATCTGGCCAGACCACTTGTTTGTTTGTTTACAAGAAAACTTCACTGTGCACCACTTTAAAGAGAAATACTTAACTTAAAAGCCAAGTTTTTAGGGGTTTTACAACAAGAATCTGAAAAAACACAAAATTGTTATAAGAAACTGACCAGATTTTTTTCAATTATTTTGTAACTGTATGTGTATTAACCAGGAAAGTATGGCACTGAGGTGATGGCCCTTATCTGCCTACTGGTCTCTGCAGCAAGCGACTTTGGTGTCTCGGTCAGAGTGAGGAGCTTCTACTCTTCACTTGTCCCGCATTTATCATTCTTTACAGCAACGGAATCTTCCCCTCCGTGTTCAGACACATCTACCAGCTCCATAACTCACTCTTCTGACGATTTGACAGCCCGATGAGTGTGTGCATGAATGTGTGTCTCACTGTGTCTCACTGTGTCTCTCTGTGTGAATTTGTGTGGGCCATCTCTCAGCTGTGTGTAAGTCTATGCATGCAGGCACTTCTGAATTTGTGTGAACGTCTGTGCATTAAGCTTCCCCCTCACCACACACACACACATACACACACACACAAACACACACATACAAAGGTCTTTCTATTTTACTCCGAAAAATGTATCACAGTTTCCTTACGAAGGACGTGACAGGACAGGTGTAAAAGGCTGGTGGCACTGTCTGGCATAGGGGGATAATGTAAACAGCCAGTAATGTGATCCATATCACAGCAGCTGATTTAGGAGAGGGGTTTGGAGGGGTGAGAGGTCACTCACCGCTCTGCAACAAAAGAAATGAAACATTATCCCCGTGAAAATCAAACCCTACTTAAGTTGCCTTTTCAACCAATTGCCATCCTCTGTCAACTTCCTGGGCGAGTAATGGCTGCTTTTGGCTTCACTGTTGATTTATGTAGGTTGAGTATATTACTGAGAGATTACTAGTAAAGAACACAGTCTTGTCAAACACAGAATAGAAAAACAGTATAATAAAGGATAAATTAGCCAGAGTAACAATAAAGCATGTTTTTTTACTTATGTGCAGTGGTATGTAATCATGCTGATATTTTTATTTGTCCAGGTTTTGACATATCTGTGTCTGACATTTCACCCCAGTAGGAGGAACATTTACATTTTAAAAACTTTTGGCTTTCCCGAAATGGCACCTTGGTTACCTATAAATAATTCCCAGACCTCATTATGAACACTTTCTTCCAAAGAAATACTGTAGTCTCCATAAAAATATTGACTGTTTCTTTTGTATAAGTTAGTTCCAGGGAAAACTGTTAACAATGAAGTCTATGGATTATCCAAAGTAACTCAGACAATTTCTCCAATCAAACAAAAACTTTCTGCATGGCCATATACCACCACAGGTAAAAGAGATATATTCTGTTTAATACAGGATTAGGAGCTGTACAATGTCCAATATTGCATTGCACAACATTTCATTCACATCTTTTCAAATATTTCCAGAAATGGAATGGAATGAAAACTGTTGACATCATTTACAACATGTTTTGTTATCGGGTGAAAATACATTTTTAAAAATTGATTCAATGTAATATACAAACTTACAGCAGCATTAATTGGTTTTTTGGCAACTTGGGGCTATTTGATATGGGAAATAGGGCAATAAATGTGTTAGCAGACAGTTAGCTATTTACACATCCAGCAGACACACAGCAAAATTGGCTGACTCAAAGTCATCTTTAAAGATGGATAAAGTTGATGAAAAAGAAGAGCCCGTGATGTTATCTCCTTCAGGACGTAAAAAGAAAGAAAAGCTGAAACTTATTCACATAATGTCACTAAAAAATTGTGTTATAGCAGTCAGGGAAAAGTTCCCTCCATTGCTTGTAAACACAACTCAGAAAAAGTTTGTCAAGCATTTTCACCATCTACTGAGGAGTTAACCTAGATAAACTGAGTGCTTTATTACACAAAGGGTAAAGTATAACAGGGTGCCACTCTGTTGTCTTAAATTGATATCATGCCAGGTAAACAGCAAAGACCTAAAGTGGATAATGCAACAAAACACAAAAGAACTGATGGTCAAGTACTTTCTTCTAAATGAGACTGAAAATATCTGTCAACATCATTTATGGGCATTTTTTGTAAGTATTTAAATGTTCTATTTGTGTGTGATTATGTTGTGGATAATTCTTTTTTAAATTTCATTTCAGATTATATGCCAGTACGGTAGGCATTGCCCAACCCTAAATCAGACTAAACCAGAAAAGTAAAGTTATGATGTTGTAAAACCAAAACAAGGAGTAGAAAGACACTAAATGCAATGTTAAAAAGCTTCATGCAATTTAACTGAACTGCAGAGTTGAGTGCTACGT